>NW_026682183.1:0-9104 GCF_028640845.1 Ahaetulla prasina | reverse complement strand
AAGTAAGTAAGTAAGTAAGAATATTTGGTTGCTTCTCAGCATTGAGGCCTCCATGTCTCTTTCTTCCAGAGAGAAACAACGGAGGAACGTTTCCTGGGAGAGAGAGAGCGGGGATCCCAGTAAGATCCGGGAGGAGATCGCAGAAGATCTAAGGAGATCTGAGGCAGCTTCCCACAAGCTAAGGCCTTCAAGTAGCTCCTCCTCCTAGTCCTCCTCCTTTCCTCCCTCCCCTCTTCCTCCCTTCCTCTCCCTCTCCTCCTCCCTCCCACTCTCCCTCCCTCATCTCCCTCCGCCTCCCCATCCCCTTCCTTCCTCCCTTCCTCCTCTCCTCCTCTCCCCTTCCTTTCCTCCAGCCCCTCCACATCTCCCTCCTGCTCCCTCCCACCTCCTCCTCTTCCCCTCCTCCCCTACTTAGACAAAAGTCGCTTCAGTCAAAGCAAAGTGTAGCATAAGACAAACTTCCCAAACTTTGCTCAGCTCAAAGCAAAGTCATTGACCGTCAAGACTTGACGATGAAGACGAGGTGTGAGAAGATTGCAGTGTTGAAAAAGCTTCTACACACAGTGAAAATAAAACTCAGTGTAACACAAGAGAAGTTTCCAAACCGGGCGGTGACTTCCAAATACGTTCACATCGGATCAAGTTGAGAAGATGAAGTAGAACTACTCTATCAGCGATCAGGTGACTCGCAGGTTTCAGTCAAAGCAAAAATAGAAGATGGGGAGGATAAAATGTGGGAAGGAAATTGCCACTCAGAGCCCAAATTTAAAAGCAAGTCTAGCTGGTGACAAATTGGAGAGCAAAAAGATGGGCCAGTCTTTTAAAAACTGTGGAGTAATTCCTGATCCAAAATTCTAACTCTAGTTAAAGGATTTCAGGTTAGTTTAACCATAATTAATACTCATTCAAATACATGTTGATCCTCATCTTTTTGTAAATTATAACATGCATTTGTTTGCTTGATTTTCATGAAAATGTTGTGGAAATCCAACCAATAATTCTGGAATTCAGGATTTATCATGTGCCAACCCTACAAAATATAACCTCTTTAAAAACCTGGGTCTCAATACAATGTGTGAACCATGCTTCTAACTCAACGTAATAGATTTTTTGTGAGGTACAACAGCAGAGAGGTGAATCATGAAAACCATGCTGTACTTTTCAAAGACTAGATATTTTCTTCTGAACTTTTGAAACTATGTAAGTCACAGCTTAAACTCAGGACTCACCTGCCCTAATACAACAGCCGTGAACACCGCCCGGAAGTTCTCCAGATCTGCACTCTGCAACTCAGCCACAATCCCTGCATCCAGAAGCACTAGTCGGAGTGGTGAGGGAGAAGGTTGTAATTCTACAATTAGTGTATCCAACAGATCCACTATGACCACCGCATCTTCAGGATGGTCATCAAAATGTTCTGCTCCCTGGACCAGGATATTTCCAGGATGCAGATCAGCATGGACAAAGTTATCAACAAACACCTGAAGGATTGAAAAATACAGCTTATTAAAAAATAGTTATAACTTCTCATGGCAAGTAAATAATATTAAGAAGCCATTATTTAGCATAAAGTAAAGGTAAAGGTTCCCCTTGCACATATGTGTGAGTCATTCCCGACTCTAGGGGGCGGTGCTCATCTCTGTTTCAAAGCCGAAGAGCCAGAGCTGTCCGAAGACATCTCCGTGGTCATGTGGCCGGCATGACTAAACACCAAAGGCCCATAGAACACTGTTACCTTCCACCAAAGGTAGTCCCTATTTTTCTACTTGCATTTTTTACGTGCTTTTGAACTGCTAGGTTGGCAGAAGCTGGGACAAGTAACGGGAGCTCACCCCGTTACGCGGCACTAGGGATTCGAACTGCTGAACTGCCAACCTTTCGATCAAGAAGCTCAGCGTCTTAGCCACTAAGCCACCGTGTCCCTTAATTATCTAGCATAGAATCTCTGTTTTCAACAGCATCCATTGCCACTGAATGCTGGGGGTTTTTTAGTTGAATTGGTGAGTCCCCTCTTAAGGATTTTGGCTAAATATTTAATGTATTTAAGCAAATACATTAGGTCTCTGGCCTCTATCTCTTGTGAGTGTGGGTTTAAAAGTGGAGTTGTTATAGCAACATAAGCAAGAGTAGCAGAGGAAACAAATGGGAGCCATAAAAATGTCTATTTTCATTTTAGATTCCAAATGCTCTTTTGTACCCTGCCTTTTCAGTTTCTATCCCCATCCAGCAACATGTTCCATTGTCACTGGGCTGTTTCTTTCAGAAGGCTCTTCCATTTAGTGCTTTCCTCCCCAAATAGGGAATTATTGCTTTCTCATTCCAGCTCCCAGTCAAGATATATCATGCCTGGTCTGCACTTGCCAGCAATTTTAAGAGAAGAATTCATTATGCAGTATAATTTATTCAGATTGCATCATAGGAATGATTTGGTTAGGGGTTAGTACATACACCGTATGACTTTAATTACAATATAAGCTAAATTGGAAAAAAAAAACTGGCCAAGTTCAACTTAACAAAATTCTCTTACCATCTTTAGAAGCATATCCATTCCCATCTGGGCTATTTTTTGCCTTAGTTCCATTTTGGTTTCTATGTGCAGATATTGGGATATGGGTTTGCTCTCCTTAAACAAAGATCAGGAAAATCAGGAAAAACTGTACACACTTGCCAACAAACCTTTCAAGAATATGTTCTATGATGCAACATAAGCTCTAAAACTCTCATCTAGTATAAAAATAATTTACTATGGGCTGTGCAGGTTTCTCCACCACAATGTAAGTCATTAATTGTCACCATTGCAAAGATGCTGCCTCTCAGTACTAGACATATGCAGTCATAATGGCTTTCATTTTCAGTGTAGAAACGCACTGTGGTTTTGTAGCCTTTAAAAGCTTAAGAACCTTAAATGAATGCAGTTGTCTATATATCTACTTCTGCAGAAGTGTTTTTCTTTCATGTACCCCTAATCTTGTGATCCTCTTTCAAGTAGCTAAACAATTATTTATTTCCTCCTGATAGCCTAATGCTGGGAAAGATTGAGGGCAAAAGAAGAAGGGGATGACAAGAACGAGGTGGCTGGATGGAGTCACTGAAGCAGTAGGCATGAGCTTAAATGGACTTCAGAGGATGGTAGAGGACAGGAAGGCCTGGAGGAACATTGTCCCTGGGTCGCGATGGGTGGACACAACTTCACAACTAACAAAAACAACACCCAACTTTCAAATCCCAAATCACACATAATGAAAAATCTGTGTAAGCCAAGGGTGTACCAATGTCTGTGGAGATTCTCAATCATCCAGGTCATGATTGTCCCAAATCTGCTTTTTCTCCAAGAGGAAACTGGACTTTCCTGGTTATTTTCTTTGAAAACATTTAGCTTCTCTTCCAATAAGCTTCTTCAGCTCTTTAGAGAAAGCTTCTAGGATGAGAAGTTAAACATTTTCAAAGAAAATACCAAAACAGTCCAATTGCCTTTTGGAAGAAAAAAAACATGTTTGGACCAAGGGTGTATCCTTTGAGGCCAAGGATACCTTGCTTCCTTCAAAAGCTTAGATACAACACTGGTTTATCTTTGAAAAGGTTGCCACTGAATAGCCATCAAAGTGACAGAAGAGGAAAAAGTATTAAATAATGGGAGATAATATTCATATTTAATTAAACTTAATTTAAATTAAATATTTTCTCTGTCCTTTTTACCATTTTGCTGTTATTTTTCTGGTTCTCTCTCTCTCTCTCTCTCTCTCTCTCTCTCTCTCTCTCTCTCTCTCTCTCTCTTTTTTGCAATAGCTCTAGCTTAAAGAGATCTTCCATTAAAATTGGATGCAGAAATAGTTAAACATTTAATCAGCACTCTTGTATTTAAATAGAGGGAAGTTTTTAAGTTTTTCTCAACTTTCTGCAATCCTGCCAAACTTTACCACCTCAGGAAGGTAACAAAATTTGGGGGGAAGGGAAGTGAGAATCCATTGATACCAATGCAGTGATAAGCTTTCCTGACTCATGAGATTAACAGTTTCTAACTATTCATAAAATCAGTCAACACATATTTTTGCTAACTGACAGAGATCAGAAAGATCACCCAAAGTCTCAGTGGAAATTACAGATGTTGCTGAACCACAACTCCCAGCATCTCTATTAGACTCGGTAGAGGCCTTTCCCTGCTTCATCTAACCATTATTCTTACCTCAAACGTTTCCACTAGGACATTTTTTGTCACAAATGGGTGAAGAGGAATGGGAAACCTCACATAATCTGTACTCTTGAAATTCAGATGGAAGTGTTCTAGGTTTTTCGCTTCATAGCGCAAGTCAATCTAAAAGAAGTGGAGAAAAAAGGATATGTACAAGGACCACACATTCTTATTACACTAAGGTAAAGGTAAAGGTTCCCCTCGCACATATGTGCTCATCATTCCCAACTCTAGGGGGTGGTGCTCACCTCCGTTTCAAGAGCCAGTGCTATCCGAAGACGTCTCCGTGGTCATGTGGCTGGCATGACTAAACGCCAAAGGCGCACGGAACACTGTTACCTTCCCACCAAAGGTGTTCCCTATTTTTCTACTTCCATTTTTTATGTGCTTTTGAACTGCTAGGTTGGCAGAAGCTGGGATAAGTAACAGGAGCTCACCCCGTTACGTGGCACTAAGGATTCGAACCGCTGAACTGCCGACCTTTCGATCAACAAGCTCAGCGTCTTAGCCACTGAGCCACTAAGAGAACCATATGCAAATCCTCATTTAGTCATAAAACTATTCAGGAGCTGTGGGCCAATGTCTACCTAATAAACTAACCTTCTTTAGAACATTGTTGGGTTTCATACTTAATAAAAATAACAAAATAAATAAAATAATCTTATGAACAAGTATTCTCTTGTGCTACCATCAGTAATAATATGGATGACAAAGCAGAATTATCTTACAGAGTGCTAAACAGAATGCATCTTGACAAAAGGTTACACCTGGAATAAATTAGCTGGATTCATAAACTTCTGTTTCCATCTACAGCAGAACAAAAATGACTCAATGTGCACCATGATGTCATGACAAAAAAATCTGCCTTGTGAAATATCAGGATTATGTGGCAAATTGTCCAAATGTCTTCCCTTCTCCTTTCTAGGGACATTTATAGTTGTTTTTGGACTCACAAAACACAATGTTTGATCATATTTTCTCACTGAAATCTTAAAAAAATTAATATGACTAAGGACATGGAAAGTTTAAAAGACAATAATTGCATGAAATAAAATATTCAGTAATAAAATCAGTCTGGGGGAAGTTATAGGTTTGCAGGAGGCCAAATTTGTATTTATTTATTAATGAAAACCCCAATAAATAGGGATGGAAAGAACAGTCAGATTGATAGGGAAGATGCAGAAAACCAAACTTAAGGAGCACAGAAATTGGAATACCAAACATAAAATTCTTCTAAAACTTTATAGGCCCTACTTATTGTTTACAAATATTAATCCAACGTCAGTTACAATAATGTGAAATGAAATTCCACAAATTGAAGGCTGAGAAGTATAAATAACTCTTCACTTAGAGCAGTGTTTCTCAACCTCAGCAACTTTAAACACAGTTTGAAATTCACATACCTTAAAGTTCCTGCAGATGAGAAACATTGGCCTAGAGCAGGGGTGTCAAACTGGATTTTTTCAAGGGCTGGATCAGCATTGTTGTCTTACTCTGCGGGCCGACTGGGTGGGGGAGATGGGACGGACGCCTCCTGCAGCACCCTGCCCACCAAAACTGGGCACGGGTGAGCCACATGTGCCCCCCAGTGCTCCATTTTGGCTGCCAGAGGCACTGCAGCCTGGTCTTTTGCTATTTCCAGCCTGGCCCCCCGCAGGCCAGATTTAAGCACTCTGCGCGTGAGTTTGACACCTCTGGCCTAGGGAGACACGAGTGCAGAAAATAAAATAATAAAACAAAACTATAAGCTAAAGTTCAAGGCCAACTGTTTCTACCTGCTGAATCATGAGTTTCTCAAACTCTTCCACAATCTCAGTCACACTGAGCCACCTAATTCCAGGGAAAAGCTCAAGAAATCGACTGCCAATTTTCATGAGAAATAAATCCATCTGGACCTGCCGAACTAATCCAGGATGCAGCACCTAAACAAGACACAAGACCAACAATCTCTTATGAACAAACATCCACTCATTGTCAACAATTCAGGTATTGTGAAGATACAGTCCATACTTCCATATGTTATTATTTATTGTATGGGAATATAATTGTAATACTTCCAGGAAGCTTCTCTGTTCTTAACGAATTCTAGTCTTTATTATCTGTGGGACAAAGTCTCTCACCCTTCGGAATTTGAAGATGAGTGGACTTCCAACTCCCAGAATTCCCCAGCCAATTTAAGGCTGAAAAACATTGCTCTGAACTATTGAAATATTTTTATAATTTATAGCTCACAAACTTCTTAGAATAAAACAACCTGCACAAATACAATTGCTTTGCTGACTGGGCATTCAGAAAACAGTGAAAAAAATATTACTGGAGTGATCAAGTTTGGAGAAAACAATGAAACATACCAGAGGAAAAAATATATTCTCTCTGTTCCTCAGCCATCTTCTCCTTTTATGCATATTTAATTGATCCATAAGTCTAAGTGCTATTGCTATTATAGTGGGACAATAAACTAAGGCTTTATTCCTATTACAACAATTGATCTGGGCATATAAACTCCTGAATTAAACAGAACATAGTTATGAGTACAGACACATAGTATCAAATCATAACTTATTTTGAGATAGGTATTTGAAATTGCACCATTCACTAAATACTTTATTACAGTTCTAAAACTGTAACATTTAATTTACTTATCGAAGTATTACATTATTCAGGAAAGCTCAAAAGTATCTGTGATTCGTAATGGAGAAAAGGAATGGCAGTCAAGGAGCAAGTTACAAAACAATTCTATACAAGTTTATGTTAACATTAGCCTACTTATATTCAATGAAACTTACTCCTTGGTTCTGCCTATATGTACTCCACGGACATTTTCTTGCATTTTAATGTTTGCTTTAAATGCTTACAACTTATTTTAAAAGTAGTAGTAAAATTCAAAAATTAAAAAAAAAATCCTTTGAGTGATCCAGTGAACATATCCATGTAGTTTTCTTGGTAACAAAAATTGTTGCCAATTGCCATTTCCGGAGACTTTCCAATCCAATATAACTCTGGGATTATGTGAGAGCCCTACTAACAACTAAGCCACACCAGACACCAAACAGGGGCCAAGCCCATTTAGCTCTTCAAGTTCTGCTAAACTAGTTACTACAATTTGCATTTCAGGGGGGGAAAATGAGGATATTGTTTTTAGGCTTTAAATCTTCTTAACCTAGCCCTGGGGTCTGCAAACTTGGCTCTTTTAAGACTTGTGGACTTCAGCTCCCAGTGTTCCTCAGCCACCAAAGCTGGAGTTTTGAAAGTTGAAGTCCACAAATCTTAAAAGAGCCAAGTTTGCAGACCCAACTAATCAATCTATCCATTTTGTTATGTGTTGCTAAGTAGGAATGAACAGTTCTGCAACCTTATTACCTTAATGGCTACTGGGAATATATGGTTCCCCTTGGAAAATAAGGGTGGGCTTAGACTTCCAGAGCTGGAATTCTGTATGGCGCTTTCATAGAAATCGTATTTGTGAAGCGGTTGAAGGTCACTTTCCAAAACATCTTTGTGCTTCCTCCACCAGAACCATCTGAAAAGTCCTTTAAAACCTGAGATTTTCCAGACCTCCAGAGCAGAATCCCACTCAGAAAACTTTGCACGTTGACTCAGCACGGGGTCCCTTAACATGGAATTATCTACGTAAGCTTTGTATACTTGAGCCACACAGCCAGATCCAATAGGCTCTCTGCTTTCAAACATGAATATCTTCTCCCAGACTTCTCCGAAGGCTTTATCTAAAGAGTGTTTGGTGTAATCCCACGGGTGAGGAACCACTTTGATGTGAAGCTTGGAGAACTTGACACAAAACTCTTCAGAAAAGAGGTCCCGCCTGGTGCTTGCCCACTGCCCCAGTTTGATGAACGTGGGACCAGAGGACTCTGTAAACTTAAGAAGTAGGTGGAGCCAGAGCTTAGCAAAGCTAGGAGAAAAATAGGTAAAAGGATAAAACCAGATCAAAGGGCTAAATTTCAACAACAAGATGAAACCTCGGATAATTACAGAAAAGGCAAATCCAAGATCCCGAAGGAAAGCCACTGAAGAAAGCCTTGCTTGACTGAAAAGACCACCAACGCTGGTGTTGATAGCTACACCTTCACACTTTGCCTTCCGAGACAATCCTTCAATCCCCCAGCATACAAATAGGATCTTTGCCACAGCTTGGCATCCAGACAAGTTCTGAATATTAACACGAGTGAATCGCGTCGCCCGTGTTTTCCTCCATTTTCTTACAAAACGCAGAGTTTTCTTCACAGTGAGGATTCTGACACTGGGAAAGAAGTTCCGGGCAGTCCAGTAACAAAAAATACTCATCCTTCCTGAAGTAGTGATATTAAGGATCTGGGAAAGAAGACAGATTCATCTCCTGGCCTTGAGGAAACCATCTGAGAAGGTAAAGGTGGACCACTCAGCTTTCCAAGGGGCAGGCAAGGCCGACTAACACGGGAGGATTAGAAAAATCGCCTTTCCCATCGGAGAGCCTACGACTTTTGCTGGAAGGGGCATCACCTCGACTCTTCTGAATCCTTGTATCACACCCAAGCAGAGCAAGGCAGCATATTTAGAGGTGCAACCTCATCCTTAGTGGTGGTTTTGGTAGGGTACGCAGCGGAAATCCTAGCCAGCTGTGGCTAACGTGAATTCGCCTGCCTCCGATTGCACACCTAAAGTGGATTTTTTTCCCCCACGTTGTTTCTTTTTCGCTTTACGGTAATTTGCAAAGCGCTCCTGTTTTCATCTCTGGCTTCTTTCGAAGGGAAAAAAAACAACCAGATTCATCAGCTCGGCGAATTTTTCCCTACAGTTGCTACCCGGATGGGTTGGGGACACCGCCTGTAGAAGCTCAGGTATCCTTCAATGGAGCGGGTGTTCCATCGAACCTGGCGGGAGGGCAGTTTGGAACGCAAACAAGCGACAACGTTCCAAT
>NW_026682182.1:0-9104 GCF_028640845.1 Ahaetulla prasina | reverse complement strand
CCCAACCTTCCCTTGAAATTCAAATCGGCCAATCAGAGCTGGAATCGGCAAGGCGACTCCGCGATTGGCTCAAACAAAAAGGCGTGATTCAAACCAAACAACTGTGGTCATAGGCGGCGCCTCGGCCAGTGGAGAAGAAGATCTTCACCAACCCAAAATAGAGGGAGTACGGTGCCCGGCTCAAGTAGACACGGGATCAGCGATCACCATCATGTCCTGGGACACTTTGGCAAAGTCGCTGCCGTCCGTCATGAGCGCCACCTGCAAGCACAAGCGACTCTGAGTCCACGACTACCAAGGGAATCGCATCCTGTTAGGGACCACCTCCGTCAGCGAGTGTCTGTCCACACAAGAAGACCCTGCCCATCACGATCGTCGAGAAGGGACCTGCCCAGTCTGTTGGGACTAGACTGGTTTGTGCCCTGGGCACAAAGATGATGGTAGCAGATGGGAGGTTGTCATTTTGACATCTGACATTTGTGTTAGTTTGCTCCAACAGCCAATGTAGGGAAAACAACATCAAGCTAAAAAGTGCCATCTAGTGAGCCAGACCCCTTGTCTCACAATTGTTGAAAACCAAATTCTTTTCAAGTGTAGATTAGCCCTTGGCTGTCATTGCTGTATTCTCAGTTTAATTCAGAATACAGCAGCTGAGTGCCCAAGCACCCATTATGTTGCAGTTCCAGAAGACTTTAGAAACCCAGGCTTCAGTTTACATTGTGCTATATATAGTGAATACACTACCTGACTCTGTGGTCTCTTCCTAAAATCTCAAATGCTTCAACCAAAAACTATCTACTGTTGACCTCACCCCATTCCTAAGAGGTCTGTAAGGGGCGTGCATAAGAGCACAAACGTACCTACCGTTCCTGTCCCATTGTTTTCCTTCGTTATATCCAATTAATATAGTTATTACAACTCATACTCATATATATGCCTATATATTGTATAATTATTTCATGCTTAGGCTTATATATACTGTGTGACATAAATAAATAAATAAATAAAATATCTCTGGAAATGTCAACCTATATGGAAGTCAGCAAATTTTGCTGTTACACCAATGTTGGCACACAGTTCTGTGAAACAGTCACTCTCCACATCTAGAAACAAGTCCAACTACTGTACAAATCCCATTCCAATGTAATGCATTAGAAGCCCAGGCAATAACAAATCTGTGTTATATTGCAGGATTACACATCCTTTGGTGCTTAGCTCTGGAATGCATGCACCAGGCCTCCCACACCCAGGCATCACATCTCCATCTGGGAAACAAGAAATGGATCATTACGATGAAGCATGTAAGTAGCCAAGAACTGGAATAAAGGTTTATAGGTACTGTGCCATTTATTTATATGTTGCATTTTTATGCTGCTGAATCTTCAAGACTTACAGCAACATAGTAAGACACAATAAACTTTCCACCAGAAAATAAATGTAGTACAATGCACAACAAAGACAGAACGATGTAGTTTTCAATTTACAACCATTTGTTCAACCACGGTTTGAAGTTACAGTGGTACTGAATGTATGGTACTTATGAATGGTCCTCAAAATTGTAGACATTGCAGAGCTCTTGTGGTCATCTTTGGAAGTCTGGCCATATTTATGACTACAGGGGCACTTCCCCCCACTTTCCTTTTTTCCTTTCCCCCATTTCTGCCCTTTTGGTTGTCCTGCACAGCAGCACTCCTTCATAGTGTTGGCAACATTGGGGCTGAAGTAAAGACCTGAGGCCTTCAGCAATTTCAGTCAGCTGGCCCCCCTCTCAGCCGCTACCTCAGTTCAAGCCCACAACCAGTGGCACAGCTCAAAGCTCTTGCCACCCCACACTCCACAAGTCCTGCCACAACCAACTGACCATCACCATCTTTCTCCTCCTGCTAAAAGGGTGTGTCCAACCTGCCCTGTGTGAGGCAGCTTCTGACCCTGCTAGGCCTTCTTCCAAGTCTATTCACACTATCCTTCAAAAAGTGTGTGCTGTTCTTATGATGCTTCAGGATGCCTCAGAGGCTTTTCAAAGGCTTTGCGAAGCATCACAAGAATCATGCAAACGATTTGGAGAACAACAGGCATGCCCTTCTCATGAATTTTAGATGGTCGTAGAAGCCTGGGAATCGTGCATGTTATTCAGAGAGTGGGCACAATTGACCTCAGGAAGAAGACCTTCAAACCAGGCTGGGCGCAACTAGTTAGTAGTGGGAGAAAAATGGGGATAGTATGGCCAGTGAGCACAGGGCAGCAGGACTGACAGAGGTGGCAGAATGCAAAGTGGCCATAAGGGCAGAGATGGAGGGTGATAAGAGGATGGGGGAATTGAAGAGGAGGCAGTTCCAAACTTAAGGGACCGGGAGGGACCAAGCTGGAAGAGGCTTGGGTCAGTTGGTAATAATGGCAATGGGGAGTGCCAGGATTGCTGTCGCTAAATGTCAGATCATGCTTTATGACCACATCATTTATCAATGGAAACTCTGGTCCCAATTACCACTGTAGCTTGAGAACTACATACAATTAATAATAATTAATATCCATCCAGAAAGGTCCTCCAGAAAAGTTCAGCCTATCCGGAAGGCTGTCACAGAAGGGGGCAGCCATGATAGAAATGCAGTGCTTTCAGACTTCTGCCTTCCTCACTTCACAGAAATGGGTTACCATAAGCTGCTTCTCCTAAGGAAACTTCTTCAGGTGGGAGGAATCTGGCAGGAATAGTGGTCTAATATGTTCTCCTGGCATGCTCCCTTACCAGTTCCATCTCTTGGAAGAGCAGCTGCTTCTTCTCATTTTTGCAAAGCCAATGTCTACAAGCCTTGTTTTCAGGGTTACAGATTGGAAGATTGGAAGATTCTTAGTCTTCAGACATAATCAGGCACACATCTGTTGTAGCAGTTCAAAAAGAACATCTTCCGTCCTACCAGGCAAAAGTAATAAACATAGTAGTTCCTACATGAATCTTTCATAAATCCGATTTAACAGACCAAATTAATTGAACTGGATCAATAGGATGTTTTGTTGGATAGTTTGGACCATAGAACCCAAAACTATATTTCCAGTGATAATGTCTTAGACATTATCTTAGATAATCTGCCTTCCATTGAGGACCTGTATATTGTACAGCCTTCAAAAAGAAGGCTGTGAAAATATTTACAGACCCCTTGCATCCTGGATATAAACTGTTTCAACTCCTACCCTCAAAACGACACTATAGAGCATTGCACACCAAAACAACTAGGCACAAGAACAGTTTTTTCCCGAACGCCATCACTCTGCTAAACAAATAATTCCCTCAACACTGTCAAACTATTCACTAAGTCTGCATTACTATTCTATTAATCTTCTCATTATTCCTATCATCCATATCCTCCCACTTATGACTGTATGACTGGAACTTGTTGCTGTATTCTTACAATTTATATTGCTTGCTTCCTAGTAGATTTGATTGCTTATTTGTACCCAATGACTATCATTAAGTGTTGTATCATAAGGTACAACACTTTGAGAGCATATGCACCAAAGACAAATTCCTTGTGTGTCCAATCACACTTGGCCAATAAAGAATTCTATCTATCTATCTAGAGTTGGCTACCATTAGAAAAAATATTTTGCTCTTTTAATGTTTAATCTTTGGCTCCTCAATTTTAATCTTACACTGTCAATCCTTGTTTTTTATTATTTTCTAAGAGGCTGCAGTACTGAGGTAAGACCCTGTATTATCAATGGTTTCTTTTCTCTTTCATATAAGGAAATCACAATCTGAACCAAAGAGAGAAAAGGAAGCTAAGAAACCTACCATCAAGAAGCCTTTGAATGCTTTTATGTTGTACATGAAAGAAATGCGGGCAAAGGTCATTGCTGAATGCACCTTGAAGGAAAGTGCTGCGATCAACCAAATTTTAGGAAGACGGGTAAGAGCACAAGTGGTTTGTCTTGTTTTTGATTGATTAGGCATTAGGATAGGTTCATGATGAATGAGCTGTTTGCTTTTTCAGAAATTCTGGATTTCAGTTGTAAACGTTATTTTTAGCCAAGATATTGCTCCAATGGATTGGGAAAGAAGCTGGAGAAAGGCTTTGAAAATTATTCTCCTGTATCAGTGAATAATCTAGCTGTATAGTGGCCTGGTTGGTATGCAGTTTGCAATATACCAACACACTTTTCCAGAGCTGAGATCTCCATCTTCTCCATATTTAGACTTTAATGGCTTCTGCATCTGTTTCAGTGCATTTGGATGGGCTTTGAAAATGAAACAAAATTTATAATAAAACTTCTGCACTGCTGCATAATAGATAACTTAAGAAAATACAACAACATATTTTTCTTCCTTTTTCCAATTTGATTTTGAAAGATTGTATATAAGTCCCTGCATCAGCAGATCATGAAGTAGTTTTCATTATCTGGGACTTTCAAAAGATGTCAGGAAACTCAAATTGATAATTTGTAGATCACTTTCTACATCTAAAATATTTTTCCCTACACAAAGTATGAATCCACACAACATTGTAAGGCAGGTGCCAACTGTTGTCATTTTGTAGAGGGGATGTAACATGAGAAATGAACAAAGGTTGCTCAACTAATTTATTATAGCTGAGGAAGCTTTTTCATTTTGGATTTCAAAGATCAGTGGTCTCTTTAATTTACTTTTTTGACCAATCATATAATTTACTTTTTCTCATCAGGGCATAAACTAGTTAGGTACATAACTTTCAATTTTATCCCAAATTCTGATCTTGATTCTAAATAGTAAAAACTTAAAGTGGATATATATGTTTATTGCATTTTAAAAAGTAAAAACAATGTACTGGTGAATTCAGTCAAAATCTTCTATTCCTAAATTGGGGAGGAGGTTGAATAATGCAGGGATTCCATTTTTTTATACCGTAGAATAAGAGATTGAATTATCTTTATTTAATAAACTTTGCTGTTGCTTCCTCCAGAGAACTTTGTCCATAAAAACTGATAAGACAGCATAAAATGAACAACAGTGACTGTATTAGTAATTCTGATCTTGATTCTAAAAACATGTACTGTGAGAGGGTGGCTATATAAGCCAATATAATTAATAAATGAATGTCTAGAAGTTGTAATTCAGCAGCATCTGCAAAGTCACAAATTCCTCATTCTGCTCTGTTATGTGGAAGATTCTTCTTTCATGTGTTTATCAAGATCAGATGTGTGCAACAGACTGTGTCCAAATACCATGTGTAATGTTAAGGGCTGAATCTTTGTGAATATGTTGAGAATTAAGATTTCTAGATATATTTTAGATCTTGCTTAAGAACGTGGCTGGTTGCTGCTGATGGGAGCTGTAATCTACCAACACCTGGAAGGCAACAGTTACTCTTTTCTGATCAGGGTGTGACAGCACTGTAAATTTCTTGGGTGCTCATTGTTTTCTATGGTTCCTTTTCAGTGGCACGCATTGTCACGAGAGGAGCAAGCCAAGTATTATGAACTGGCCCGCAAGGAAAGGCAGCTTCACATGCAGCTCTATCCTGGCTGGTCTGCAAGAGATAACTATGTGAGTATCTGGGATCTGTGGTGGTGGCAGAGTTTGTGTAGGACACTAGCTATTTTGCTTCATAGATAACTCTAGGCTTCTTCATCTTTGCAACTAATGGCTTTCAGTTATCTGTCTTAGTAGTTTGTAAGTGATGCCAATCCAGTGGGAGACTACATTGAAGATTGGTTTCCAAAACTTTAACTGGATTATCTGAATCATGTATAGTAAAGGTCACATGAAACTGGTAGAAGTGGTAGAAGACAGCCAAGCAATATTGATGGCAAGAATATTTTATTTTGTATTTTACCCTGAAAACGTTCTGAACTTAACATTGAAAAGAACTTTTTTAAGTTCACTGGAATTCTCTTTTCTGCTGCCCTGCCTTCACTTTCTCACAATATTATTGCAAGTCATAATTCACACATACACAAGCTCCTAGCTTCAGATGAATCCTTTGCAGGGGGTGGAGGAGGATTAGGAAAAAAAAGAAAAGAATGCATGGCAAATTGTTCTCAAGGATTAGTGGTACCACTGTCCAGGCACTGGGAGCACGAGGAAAGGTTCTTCCATTGAGTTTAGGATGTGAGTTCAATAGGTTATTATAAACCAGAACATTGAGAGTATCGCTAGATTAAATCCTGCTATAACTGCCCTTTAGGCACTGGTTTCAGCAGAATCTTACAATTTTTTTTAAATTTGAATTTATATCCCGCCCTTCTCCGAAGACTCAGGGCGGCTTACATTGTGTAAGGCAACAATGTTGATTTCAATGCAGCCCCAAAAGAGGTTCAATGTATTTAATGCTGTTATCTCTATTTGTCATGAGAGTGGATGATTGTGTTTGTCCACAATTCCTCTGATTGCGTCACAGACCGACATATTGAGAAACAGGTATTCTAAAATATGTCGAGTATTTACAGTTGAGGATTTTATAAAGCTGTGCCTTTTGATAAGTTTCTATTTTGTACATGTCATTTTCTTTTCAACAGGGTTTCCTGTTTATTTATTTTGCTGATATATGTGACAGCCTGCTGAACCTTATCTTCCTTCTTCCTTCCCCCTCACTTTCCCAGGGTGGTATTTGGGGCCTATTGTTTAAACGGATTCCTGCTGGGATCTATTATTTCAACTTTCAATATTTGTTTTCTCTTCGAGACAGCAGACCTGTAAGCATTTTTGTTCTTTGCATACTTTTTGCATACCTTAGCATAATTTTCTGTTTTTTATACAGCATTTTGACATTGATTGAAATTATTTCTGACTGGGTACCTCAGATTATCTAAAACAGAGCTATTGCTCCATCTCTACACATCCTTCATTTTGTTTCATTTTTATATTCTCCATTCTATCCACAGACAGAATAAATAAAACATAAAAATTATTTTTTATATTTACACAAGTTGCTATTTCCAACTTTTGAACATTGATTAAAATTTTTGTGATATTTTCTTTCTCCTTAGTCTCCTTGATTCTTGATTTTCCTTTAGCTTTTACTTGTTTCATTCTAACTCTATCCTCTTTTTTTTAACTCGTATTACATACTTTTCTCACCAATATGGTTTTGTTCTCTATATGTTATTTGTTTTATAATATATATTTCTTTCCCTGGACTTTCTTCCTTAATATATCTATATACTGTACTTTAAAAAAAACTTCAGATTTTGGCTTCTCATTTATCTTCTCTATTTGTCACCTTGTAACTTCTTCTCTGTAAGAACTATGTTACTATCCTTTGCATTGACTTCCACTTATTTTATTTTATTATTTTATTTTTATTATCTAAGTTCACCATGTGATATTTTGAGTATTCAGGAACGGAATCTCACAGTGAAAGTGAGAACAATCAGCTAATGGAACAGCTTGCCTTCAGAAGTTGTGGGATCTTCATCACTGGAGGCTTTCAAGAAGAGATTGGACTGTCATTTGACAGAAATGATATAGGGTCTCCTGCTTGGGGGGGGGGGTTTGAACTAGCTGACCTACAAGGTCCCTTCCAACTCTGTTAACTTGTAATCTGTAAATATCCAACCTTGAAATGTGCCATTCCAAAAAATGATCTCAATTATCCAACGCCCATTTTCAGATTCGAAAGAATCTGAAATCCCTGAAGCCCCCTATTTCACAGTCAAAACATTCTATTCCAAACTGTTTTGGAAATGTGTCATTATAAACAACCAAAATAAATGGTATCTTTATAGTTGGTCGCACAATTAGACTAGGTTTGGCATTTTTATCCACCTATCGAGTCCTTCCCAAGGACTTGGGATAGCCAGATGTTCCTGTTTAATAACATTAAAGGGATTGTTACAAGATGTAAGCTCTTCCAAGTAAAGCTGTCCTTTGCAATTGACTGATGGTGATTTTGTCAATGCAGATAATGTTCAAGTGATGGTTCAGATGTTTTGGAATTGTGCCTGAGGTACCTATTACTATTGGTACTATCTTTGCCTTTCTTTTGCCACAGCCTTATGACTTCCTTTTGCAGATCTTTGTAATTTGTGATTTCTCTCCAGTTCTCTCTTCCAGGTATTGCAATGTCTACCATCCAGATTTTTTAGTCTTTCTTATCAATTGTTTAGTCTGGAGTGCTGTGTAACAAATGTTTGTCTGTTTAAATTCTGAAGTTCCAGAGGACTTTAGCTTCTTCATTTGCTATTAATTTGCCTGTTTTGTTGTCCCATCAGTTTTTGTTAGCAGCCAAGTGATATTTCTTGCAGATATTCCAATGCACCATTGTTGCTACTTTGTTATCCCATTGTTTGCGGTCAGTCTTTGCAATCTTCTTCAAGCAGCCAATTAGTTGGTCTACTGTTTCTTCAGCTTCTTCGCAGAGACAGCATTTGTTCTCTATTGCTGTCTTCTCAATTTTGGCTTTTGTTCTTACAGTGTGGCCTTGTACAGCCGGAATTAGACCCTGTCTCTTTTGTCAACTTTTCTCCTCTTAGCCATTTACCTGGTCATGTTATCCGCTTTGCCTGCTATTTTTTTGTGTCCTAGCCATGACTCTGCCTTGCTATGTCTCTTTTCTATTTTTCATTTTATTTTTCTTGTAGACCAGGTTGCTATCTTTGATATTTACTAAGTCTTCATGGTGTACTAGCTTCAGTGCTCTGTTTCACTGTCTTTCCAATATTATTCCAATGCCCTTTTCCTCTTTTTCGACTGCCTATGTCCTTGCAACATTCCATGCCCACTTATGCTCCTTGGTAATAGGCAGGCCTGGAATATTGCAAGGACACCAGACAGTTGAAAAAGAGAAGAGGGACATTGGAAGACTATCTGAAGTTCAGTGCTCCCTTAAATGGAATTGGACATGAAAATGCTAAATTTCTCCTGACAAAATTGTGCCAAGAATATTCAAACTATGTAAGTGACAATAAAGATTAGATCCTTTTTTTGGAGTTAAGCAAGTGTTTAGGTCTGATGCCTGCCTAAAATACTTAATTCTTGTGTGGAAAAAATAAACAATTGCTTTAAGGTATATCTCCACAAAATATAATGCCTTGCCTTGAAATTGTGTAAGGATTTAATTTTTTTAACATTTCTTTATTCATTAATTTATTGCTGTCATCAAGAAACTGTTTATTTCCTCCTCATGCTGACAATA
>NW_026682181.1:0-9109 GCF_028640845.1 Ahaetulla prasina | reverse complement strand
TTCTGGCAGAAAAAGAGGAGCTGGAACTACAAATTCAGGAGCTTACAAATAAAAATTTACAATTGGCCAAAGAAAAAGAGAAACTTTGCGAAGAGTATGAAGAGAAGCTGAGCAGGTGAGAAAATTTTAGATAGCAACCCTGACTTTCTCTTCCTTTCTCAGCTTTTTAAATTAGTTTTAATTTAAAGAAATACTCCATTCTTTTATATGTACTGTATGTATAACTGAATAAGAGAAGAGCAATAGGTATAATGGCATGCAAAAATAATGAGGAATGTAGGTATGCTTAGTAATTCAAGAAAAAATGAAGTGGGCTAATATCTCTCTGGTTCTCATAATTTACAGAAAGATAGCAGTGATGTCAAAAATGACATTAGAAAACAAAGAGCTCCAAAATAAGGCTGAGATGGTGACATTCAAAAACCTTGAATTGACTGATGAGAAAGAGGAGCTCTGCAGAGAGTATGAAGAAAGACTGTGGAGGTGAGATAGGCAATTTGATAAGGCCAAACAAAAATTAGCAGAGGATTGCAGGGAAGATCCTGTCCCCCCAGTGGGCATCAGAGACTCTACCTCTTCTAATCAGCCCCTGTTAAACCAACCTGGATGGTCCCCCACTCTCCCAACTGGTTCAGGAGAAGACCCGGAGACAGTCACTGCAGTATTTGGGGACACTTCCAGACCCATGCCAGAACCACTTCATCAGGCACCTTCTGCCACCTTTACCCCCACAGCAGCAGGGACCCTTCAGAGAGAGGACAAGAATCCTAGTATTCCTCAGGACATACGCCATCTTATTATTCGAACTATTTCTCAAGGCATTGATTCAGACTTTAATCAGTGAAAGGAATCATTTTTGCTTGCTTCTTTTGTTAAGCTTTACTGAGGTGTTTAAACTACCACTGTGGCCCTTTCACATCATTAAATAGTTTTGTAAGGTTGCCAAGGGTAGGGATGTGGAGATAAAAGCAGATGTTAGGTGTGGACTGTTACTTGCTTGGTAATCTTGATTAAGGTTGAGAAACAAGGTAAGAAACAACTCTAGTAAAAGAAGGGAAACTTCAGAGAGATTTTGAGGGTTTTGGGGCTAAGCTTTATCCATGTATTCATTTGAATCTATGCTTTCACATAGATTTTGTGTATAAAGGGCTATGAGCAAAAAGGCAGCTTTGTATTAATTTTTTCACTTAACAATATACAATTAATGAGATTCCCTCACTATGTGACCATATTTTAAACTGGTCATCCTTGTGTTAGTCCCATAACTTTGATAATGGCTACAGTTCTCTAGATTAGAGTTGAAGTTCTGTTATATCTGAAATTTGTGTAGTAAATCACTAGATTATAATGAAATTTGCAAAATGCTTTAAGATACAAAGATAAAATAAGGTATGTGCCACTTTCAATGTAGTATATGCTTTGTGGGTCAGAGTCAGATTTATCAAACTAAGCTACCCTATTTAAAAAATCATATTCTGTATAGTAATCAACAGTTAGCTGAATTAACACATTTTTCCCCCTAAAAAGATGCATGGTTGTCCACTATGCACAAAATATTTTTTCTGTTGCACTAAATGTAATAACATAACATAACATAACAACAGAGTTGGAAGGGACCTTGGAGGCCTTCTAGTCCAACCCCCTGCCCAGGCAGGAACCCTACACCATCTCAGTCAGATGGTTATCCAACATTTTCTTAAAAATTTCCAGTGTTGGAGCATTCACAACTTCTGCAGGCAAGTCGTTCCACTTATTAATTGTTCTAACTGTCAGGAAATTTCTCCTTATGTATGAATATGAAATCATGGTACAGTATTTGGTATTCCCATTCAATGATTGTCTCCAAGCAGCTTTACAGTCGGAACAGTGAAATCATAGTGAGTTAAAACCAAGGTGCTGGCCTAGAAACTAGGAGACTGGGAGTTCTTGTCCTGCCTTATGCATGAAAGCCAGTTGGGCCAGTCACTCACTCTCAGTCCAACCCACCTCACAGGTTTGTTGTTGTGGGAACATAGCATGAAGAGGGGAATTATGTATGTTCACAATCATAAATTACTTACAAAGTAATAAAAGGCAGGATAAAAAAAATTCTAATAAATGTATCTTATGGTCTTCTATTGCCTCTTGTACCAGTTAGTTCCCCTTCTTATTCCATGATTCCATGTTTTTCCTATATTCTAGAATATCTAATTTAGCACATTCTAAAAACCATTTATAAATATATAGTACTGGATTGTTATGTAAAGAATATTTTAAATCTTATAATGTTGATTAAATCATTTACCAAAATGTACAGAGTGCTTCAAAGTGTAGGTGGACAATTTCAACTGCCTCACAATTGTGGGACCCACATCAACATATCACTTTGGAGCATTCTGTACTTTTTGGTAAATGATTTAATCTTATTAACTTATATATTCCACTACCCAGGAACACATAGGAAGGGAAAAGAGAGAGAAGTAAAGAAGGAAATTGTGTTACCTACAGATTTGGCTTTCCCCATAATACTAACTTGGCACAATCAGAAGTATCAAAGTGAAGCTGGTTTAGCAGCTCATCTAAAGTGGGTGGGGGATTCCATATTTGCCAAAACAATTGGAGCATAATACTTAATACTAGCAAAGGTGCTGATTTAAAGATACCACATGCCTCATCTCGTCTCATGTCAGAAATGCAGGAACTAGAAGGGAATTATTAATTTAAATTTTAAAAGGTTTAAATTTTTAATAAACAAATACATTTATATAGTTCTAGCTCAATGCTGGGCTATATTGATGGCAGGATATTTCTGATCAGCAAGTCATTCTGTGTGCATGTTGGCCTGGCACGTAAAGGGGCACTATAAAAGATAGATACTTGTTTGAATAGTGTCAATTCAGTAAATATCCTTGTTCTCTGGGAGAAACACCCATTTTTCCATGTGGTCTTTATTTCTAGCAAAATCCATACACAGTTTATTAAAATATCTCCAAACCGTCCCCTCCTCCAAACCTCCAGAAAACCCTTTAAGCGGTTCTATTCAACTATGAAGATTAAAGTTTCCATCTATTTAATTGTTCTGTTTGAGGTGTAGTAATACCTCATGAAAATATTTAAACATTAAGAGTATCTTGGATACTTAAATTAAAAAGAAGGGAAAGAACATCCCCTAAATAATGCAAAAATTAAAAAAAATGGAAAAGTTTTAGAAATATAGAAAGGAATGTACTGACAGGGATTCCCTCGCCATGCCCTCCAGTAAGCCCAGAGTCCAAGAGCTTCCTAACCTCCTTCACCCATGTTGCATGTGACCAGACTGGCATTCTTAAATGCTGCCTTTAGCTCCCCTGTTTAGTGCAATGTTTTGTAACTATGCAAAGAGCCATACTACTCGGTGTCCCTCCTGGGCATAGGTTCATGTATCATGTAGTCTAAACTTGCTAGTTGCTTATCTCCTACAAAATCATGATGCATCTCCAGTTACAATTTCTTTTTCTCATCCTTGCTGCAATAATTTTCCAGATTTCAATCTGTAGCAGTGGTTTTTTTTCCTCCAAAGTTGCAACAGTTTTGGTAAAAGATTCTCCTACTTTCCCATTTCTATTGTGTTTCCTGACTAGGCTGAATGGCTGCTGTAGAATTTGTCACTCCTTTTGTATTACGGCTTTTAATAACTAGGTACACAGTGCCTCCTTGTAAATTGCAAATGTATCATTCCAGTATAAAACCACAGATAGGGAAATCAGAAATGATGAGCTCTTGAGGCCATGAGAAATGGAAGGGTTGGGTCTGGGAGTCTGTAGTTGTCCTCTTTCTCCCATAAACACTTCTCCCATAGTGGTTATCTGACAGTTACTTCTTTTAATTCAGCCAAGGTAGATCTCAATGGTCTTGGAAGTTCTTGTGATTGTTTTCATGACATCTGGGCTTCCACCAGCACCATAGTGGTCATTCTGGTCCTCATGGCTCTTTTATGACCTAGGTGAGGGAGATTCTCAGTTGTATCCCACAGCCAACTGGGACCACCTGGATGTTTCCTTTTAAGTTAGTGCTTTCTCAACTACATTTTTAAACACCTGATTCATAAACGTCCCAAGATTCAACATGTGTCAACTAACAAGACTGCAATATGGCTACAATCATTGTTTTGTTCCTTTTTAAAAGCTCTAAGTCCCTTTTATGTAATCAAAGCTTCTCATAGGAGTTAGCAAAAATTGAAAAGGGCCTGTAAAACCCATACACAGAAATTTCTAAACCAATCTTTGTGCTATTAAAGAAACCAAGAATGATAACTGATGCATGACTAGACTGCAATCTTGGATCATGCTCATAAACTCAAAGCCCAGAGTTGCATGGAATGTGTGTTACGAATGCAAATGGGAGAACTCGGCTGCAATTTACAGCTTGTTCTTTATTTGCCTAACCTGTATTCATCTGTATTGCCTCCCATCCTCACCCATTTATTTTTTCTGACAGAAACCTCTCATAATACTAGCAAGTACTATGAGCGAGTGGGGTGGGGGGAGATTAACCAAAAGAAAAAAGTAATGCAGCTTTGTTCATGAACTGAAATATATTGTTTTGCTAAGGCAGAACATTTGTTAGTTTTCCAATAAAAAGTTTTTTCCCTGAATGAATAAGAATAGGAACGTCATATGAAACACGCCCCAAAAGCAATAATTTTATCTTCCTGGAACAACACCGTGTGTTGACTCAATGTCCAGGAGGAAAAAGGTCAGTTGGCCTGAAGAATTTGCCTATTTTTTGTAATCTTCATACTAAAAACAGCAACTTTCAGCCTAAAGTGCAGCATACACTCAACAAAAGCTAAGGAACCATAACTCCATCCTTCTTAATAAATGGGTAACTGCTTCAGATACTAGTTTCAAGGGCCACACTGCAGTGGACAGAGGGACACCTCCCCTCAATCCTACCTCCTTCCACTGTCACCAACCTACATACTATAGTTCAGGGTCAGCAACCTGCGACTCTTTCACCCCACTGCTGCAGCTCCCTATCACTCAAAATATGCATCACAACTGCCAATGTGCAACATCCACCAGTACACGATTTATTGAGCTTTTCAACCCCCGGTAGGCCAACCATGGATAAATCCAAGAAAAGAAAAGTTTCAGAAGAAAACAATATTTAATTCAACTACATATGCTAGTTTTGTGGCCGCTCAAGAAATAGTTAGATATGGGAAGGGTTTTGTGGCTCCCAGTGTTTTCTTTTCTGTGGGAAACGGGTCCAAATGGCTCTTTGAGTATTTAAGGTTGCAGACCCCTAATATAGTCCTATTACTGAGAAATGTAGCTGGATTATGACAAAAATATTTTAACATATCAAGGTTTAAAAATGTTAAATCATGTTTCTATGGATGAGCTTCTTTTTAGTGAAATGCGAAGCAGCTATAGCTATTTTATTTCAGATTTAATAGTTCCTGTTTAGGGTTTGTTTGCAAGGGAGGAACAAGATTTTTCTAACTTTGACTCTTGGTTGACTTACCACAAGAACTTTGGTTCTAAAATTATTTCTTTATTCTCTCTCATATCTGGAGCTGGTACATGGAGCAGCAATTAAGATGTGGGACTGAGCTCAAAGTAACCCAGGTTTAAATCTATCTCAATAGGATTTTCCTGTGCCAATTTGACAACTATGCTGCCTCCATGGCTCTCACTAGGGTCAAAACCTTGAAAATTCTTCATTCTGCCATATTTCCTATTCTAATCTCACTGTATTACTTTGCTTACGTATCTCAATAATGGAGAAGTAACACTTACCATGGTTTTGTTTTTTAAAAAAATTTAGGTAAATTTCAAATGACCGAAGAACAAATATAACTTAGATTGTCTGCATAGTAAACACTGGAATTTTTATCTGTTTAAAGAATTATCAGGGTAACTTTCCAGACTACCTTGATCTGAACTGCTTCCTGAAGGACCAGTTTTGGCCAGCTTATGTTGTCTTGAGATAGGCAACCAGCTTTTCCTATGTTATTAGGGTATAAAGTTGTGCTTTTATTAACTACAGTTTGGGGAAGCTGCTTTCTCCACTGGCAAGAGGAAGTTTTAGGAGTACAGAACAAAAAAAGCATTGGAAAAAAAGATAGACTTGCTTGTCCAAATTTCAAGTTATGTTGTCCTTCAAATTGTTTGTCATGGATGACTGAATGGACAAAATCTCCACATAGTGGGAGGAGCTAGTCTGTTAATGGACTTCACAAATATTTATGGTTCCAGGATACAAAACAAAAGGACAAATTATGAAATAAAACTCGATATATTTATTTACTATTAAAGTATAACATGGAGAAAGAACAAATACAAAATTGCATTATAAAGTGGATGCAACATTTTAAAGAAACAATTTCAATATACTGTAAGAATGTGAAGAATTATAGAAAAAAGCAATAAAATGTATGCCAAGCTATAATTTAAGAGAAAATTGGTGGGAAATGTTTTAAGATGGTATATAATTGTCAGTCATTGCAAAAAATGAATAAATGATATAAAATAGGATGGAAATTGTAAAGATTCACATTTTATCACATATACTGGTCATATAAAAAAATGAAAAGTACTGGAAGGAAATGCACAATATTTTTTTTTTTAAAAGCCCATAAAAACAAGGCTTGAATTGAAATCCCAGATTTTTAAAATTAGAAACTGTTTCAAAACATATAGATAAAAAACATCACAGTATATTAAGTTATGTCTTGATGGACATGAGGGCAAACCTAGTTTAGCATTGATAAAGAGACTGTGAGACCAAACTTGGAGGAGAGGCAGCCATAGCAAAATTAATAGTATATATTCAGAACAGAAGCTTGACCTAATTTAAGCAAAATGGCTCTCCTATGTCTCATTCAACATGCAAAAAAGTAACTATTTTTAGGGGGAGAACAAGTGGTGTAATCAGAAATTATTTCAAATGGTAATAAACATGTTGATTGTAATAGTATGTTAGAGTACAATGGGAAGCAATTTGAAAAATACTTACGTTTCTATTGATTTCTCCTTTTTTAAAAAAAATATTTATTGTTATATGCTACCAAATATATTATGTCTATTTATCCTTGGAATAATGATAAATAAGGATGATATTCTTGTTCAGAGATTTCTATTTTTTTTAAAAAAAGATAAATGTATTTAGTTCTACACAAGCAATCTACTAACTAATAAATACTGAACTTCTAATGTCATGACAAATGTAAACTCACTGTTTATTTGCTGATATCCTTTTATGCACCAATTTCCCCCCTTGTCTCTATTTTGTAGGTTATTCTGTTTTTTCTCTTGTTTTTTTAAGAAGAAAGGATGGTTTTAAATAAAAAAAAGGATGGTTTTCTTTGTGTGAGTATGTATATGTATATACATACATAGATAACAGCCGACTAATCTGCAAACACCCACTCCATCTACCAATCAAGATGCAACCACAGAGCCAACCAACCCACTTACAGCAACACTCCCCACCTCCCCACCAGTATTTATAGAGAGACGGCAGCTCTGACCACGCTTTACCGTAAGCACCAGCCTGAAGATGACGAGAGTGAGACCTCCAAAACGTCACCAAGATACTCTCAAACTTACACGGGAAAAGACCTGAATATGCCAAGACCTGCATACATAGATACATACATACAAGCATACACTATCTTTTTACAACCCTGTAATCCCTTAATTTGGGGTGGAGTCAGGGTGATTGGATGGAGCTGAGCATTTACTGGCTGGATGCCCTTCCTGATGCCTACACAGAGTTTGCGGCAGATAATTATTATTTTTTTTGCACCCTGGGGGAGAAGCATCTGTTGCTACCTAGGGCTGAACTCTCAACCTTCCATGTGGGAGGCAAGCATGTTCACTACTAGCACTTATCAACATAACTCTTTGGAGAATGTGTATGATATTATGATGCATATAGAAAAGAGTTCTGCTTCCATTGCAATACCCTGACACTGCTTTTGTCAGATCTTCTTGCCCCCTTACAGATGCCACTGATTCCAGGGTAGCCTTTGAAGTTGATCATTTTGAGATGTATCTTGAAATGTTTTCAGTTTGTCACCCAAATTACTTACATCAACATATGTGTTATTCTGTGTGAATATTTTGTCTATGCCCAGAATGGTTGGTGTAGGTCTTCCTCAGATATACCAAAGAGCTTGTAATATTGGGCAACATCCCAAATAGAAGCCACAGTGAACATTATCCAACTGGTTACATTGCACAATCTAGAATCCATTTATTTATTTAATTGTATGAGATTATGTCATGTTTTCTATTCAACATTTCTTCTTTTGTAATACAGTTCTTGAATTCTTGAACAAGTGGGAAAATAGCTTCATTGGGAAGTTCCTTTGCCAATATCTGTGCACTCCTTAAAACATTTTTACAAAAACTTTCCCTGCCTAATAAATAAGAGTGTTGGTATAAAACTGCTTTGTTCAGTTGTTCCACCACTCACCATGAATCCAGTCTCTTGCACATTTACAGCAATATGAACCCACGTAGAAATTTGAAATCATGTATGTTTGTGGTGATTTCATCATATATTCTTTCATTTCTCATAACATCATCTTTAATATCAGTTGTGGAATCGTCTGTCTTCCCTCTGTGGTCTTTAATAAGATTTGTCACCTACACTTAACTGTCCATCATGTGACCCTCACTAGTTTCATTATGAGAATTGATGTTCTCAGATGTTGCTTCAAAATTTACCATTCAAAAATTTCTCAGTTTAGAGAAAAGCTCATAAATTATTTTTTTTTAAAAAGCATCTGACCATTGCAATCACTGAATGAGGAATGGACAGGACGAAAGCTTATGGAGAATTCAACTCTCAGATCCATTCTTCTTCCCTTCTATATTGCCTAGAAAATATTCTTTGGTGCTTCCAACTGCAGAAACATTTCCCCTAACTTTTCTTGTTGGAAAACACACCATTAATTTACTTCACGCCTGATATTAGGCGTGCAGAACAATTCCTTGCTCTCCTTAAATCTGCCATAATCTTTCAGTGCCAAGAACTGTGTGATCTCATTTTAAATTGTTTTCCAAGGAAGGGTTGTGTGTAAATATTTTGGGTGATGACTCATCTTAGATGCTGCCAAAGAATAGCATCAAACTCA
>NW_026682180.1:0-9111 GCF_028640845.1 Ahaetulla prasina | reverse complement strand
TAGAGAAGGAGGAGGAATAAGAAGGTTAGATAGGGTGGAAGAAGGGAGTGAGGAGAGGAGGAGAGGAAGTAGTAAAGTGAAGGAGATGAAGATGAAAGTAGTAGATAGAGAGGAAGTAGTAGATAGAGAGGAGGTTGTAGAAAGGAAGTGGCAATCGGGCAGGCCTGAATCAGTTATAACAAAAATTAATGATTAATGATGGATAATAGTTTGTACATAAATATGATGTTGGAAATGGACAAAAATTATTAAAAAGAAAAAAAAGAAAGAGAAAGAATTTGCCTTTTTGGTGGATGATTAAGAAACATCAGATATATTTTAGATGGAGGTTCCAGCTGGTTTAACAGTGAATTATAAAGGAAGAAAGTATTTTCTCAATACAATTTGTAAAGTCAGATTTTTATACTAATGTATTAAAGATTGGGAATTTTATTAATAGATGTTGTTGAATGGTGAATAGATGGTGAAAATGTAAGACAGAAGAAGGAGAATGTTTAACTTATTATATATGATTATGGTTAATTTTGTAAATGATTTATTGTGGATATAAATGTGTAATTTTAGTACTATTTGATATATTAAGGTATAAAGGAATAGGAAGATGGAATATTGTTTAATTTGGAGGATAGATAGTAAAATTTAGAATTTGGATTAAATATTATATTTAAGAGATGGATGTAATGTTGTTAATTAATTAGAATGTAATTGTTATAATAGATATATTTTGGATAAGTTATAGGTGTAATTTTAATAATGTCATTTGATATAAGTAAGGTAAAGTGAAGATTTTAATTATTACAATTGATATATTGGATATTTGTATAAGGACCAGAAGCCAGACCGCAGCTGCAACATTAGCCATTTCAAACCCCTCCAATCCATACATGCAGCAGACTGACACCCACTATGAACACGGCCGGACAACAGCTGTGCAGCTCACCAGCTCAAATCCCCTGCAGCTCAGACTAATCTGAGCACAACCAAGCCCCCACCCAAAGAGGACACACCCCATCCAATCAGAGCACAAAAAACCCCATCCAATCAGAGCACAGCCAAGCTCCCACCCAATCAGTTCAAACCCCACTAGCAGTTAAAAGGAAGTAACCAAAGATCTACATAAACCTCAGAAAACATATACATATATATATACATACATATACATACATACATACATACATATATATATATTTTCGAGGTTTTCGGTGTTTGTATGTATCTTGGTTATTTAATTCTCCCACGTAAAATTGGAAGTGTCTTGGCGACGTTTCGACGTTTGGATTTATCATACAGATCTGAAATGCTTCTAAAAATGCTGTTAAGTTCGGGAAGTAACGAGGCTGGAGACCAGGGTAGTGACAACAGCTCTTTAATATAGGGTGAACCCAGCAACCTGGCTGGGGAAAAACATCTCCTTATATACTGTTTAACCGGCGGCTTCAACCAATCAGCAACGTGCTTGTTTCCGCCAAAATATTTAAAGATACATAACTCCTCCTCCCAGAAAACACTTTATCTCTATTTACATATTATTTACATGTTATTTTCGACGTAGTCACGCAAATAACCTGGGCTCCTGATTCTTTCTGACCTGCGCGGTTCAGTTCTTGAGTGGGTTGAGCTGGTCGGAGGGCTGTTTGCTCCTCCCAGCTCTTCCTCTAGCCATCCGGCCCTGGATTACTTGCAGACTTTTTTCTAGGCCATCCGCCTTGGATTACTTGCAGAGTTGTCCCTGCTGTACTCTGAGGTAACCTGATGGCGTCCGCTGGACCTCCGGGACTCAGTAAGTCTTGCGCCTCCCGGTTGAGTCAGCTGTGGGTTCAAATAATGTGGTCAGGGTCTATTTCATTTAGCTGATTTTCGCTATTCGCTTGACTTGATCTATGTGGCGCCTCCATACTCGGTTGTCTTTTAACTCAACCAAGTATGACTTTGGACCGGTTGCTTTTATGATTTGCCCTGCTAGCCAATTGGGGTCGTCCCCATAGTTGCGGGCCCACACTCGGTCGCCTATGTCCATTTCTCTAGTTTTTCCAAGTTCCCCCTGGTAACCCTCTGGTGTGTAGTGGGGGTTTAAACGGTCGAGTGGGCACCGGAGCTTCCGTCCCATCAACAACTCGGCCGGGCTTCTGCCTGTTGCGGTACTGGGGGTTCTATGCTGGACGGCCAGAAAGAAGTCTATCTTTGTTTGCCAGTTGCCTGGCTTGAGTCGTGACAATGCCTCTTTAGCGCTCCGGACGGAACGCTCTGCAAGGCCATTCGACGCAGGGTGGAAGGGCGCAGAGAGGGCATGCCGGATGCCCTCATCTGCCAAGTATTCCTCAAACTGGGTTGCCGTGAATTGCGGGCCGTTATCGGATACTAGCGTGTCGGGCAACCCGTGGGTTGCAAATAGGTGCCGCAGGGCTGCGATTACTGCCTCGGCTGTCATGGATTTCATGAGAATGATTTCCAACCATTTAGAGAAAGCGTCGACTACCACTAAGAAGGTTTGGCCGTGGAAGGGGCCAGCAAAATCAATGTGGATTCTTGACCAGGGCCCTTGGGGTTTTTCCCATTCCCTGACTGGGGCCGTTGGGGTAGTGGTCTGGATTCCTGGCAGGCCAGGCATTTCCTACCCTCTCAGCAATTTCTGTCCATTAATGGCCACCAACATAGCTTCGCTAGCCCCTTCATCCTTACGATCCCCGGGTGACCCTCGTGGAGAAGGTCCAATACCTTTTCCCTCAACTTTTCCGGAATCACCACCCGATCGCCCCATAGCAGGCACCCCCCTTGAGCCGAGAGTTCCCCCCGCTTCTTCACAAATTCCTTGAAACGCTCACCCGGCGCAGCGGGCCACCCTCTTTGTACCCAACCAAGTACAGTCCTTAAGATAACGTCCCGGTAGGATGCCCTAGCCACCTCCTTAGATGTGACCGGGCCAGAGTCCAGACAGGTGTCCCCGGAGTGGGGTCCTTGATTGCCCCTGGTAGTGGGCATCTGCTTAATGCGTCCGCATGCCCCAAGTCTTTTCCTGGTCGATGCTGCAGCTTGTAGGAGTAAGCAGCCATAAAGATAGTCCATCTGGTCAAACGGGGCGAAAGTGCCACAGGCGTTGGGCGGTCGCCAGCCAATAACCCCAATAGTGGTCTATGGTCCGTAACAATTTCAAAGTCCCGGCCAAAAACATATTCATGAAACTTCTTTACCCCTGACACTATAGCTAGAGCTTCCTTATCTAACTGACTATAGTTTCTCTCGGTTGAGGACATCGTCCTGGAATAGAATGCTATTGGGGCTTCTGTGCCATTTGGGAGCCTGTGGCTGAGCACAGCCCCCACTCCGTAAGGGGAGGCGTCGCAAACCAGAACCAGTGGCAATTTGCTGTGGTACTGAATTAGCAAGCTATCGCCCGAGAGTAGGTTTTTTTTTTTTTTTTTTTTTCAAAAAAGTTTTTATTGGTCAAAAAAGGTTTATACAAATACATATCAGGTATGGTAAATTTTCATTTTTCTTATGCAAGATAAGAATTTTACTCAAATTTTAAACACATACAACAGCCATATGGCAAGCAGGTGACACGAAGTAGCTAAGTTTACAAATCTTACATACGCAATAAAGAAGGGTCAAGAATAAACAGAATATCATACAGAAGAGAATAAGGAAAACCAACACAATACCAAATATCTTTGTCACTTCCTAGTTTTGGATCTCAGAACTCTCGGTTCAGCGCAGCCGCCCGCCCCATGGTCTATAACCTCCTTCTTCAATTCCTGGGTCATCTAATTCCAGGAGGGCTTTGTGTTCCTCCACGAGGCCGCAGCCTCCGAATTGTACTAATTTTTTCGTAATGCCCTCCCGGAAAATCATCAATCCCTCTGGCATCAGCCATCTGAAGCCACTCCCTTCTGGTACAATTTGCTTGACAAAAGTAATATTTCTTCTCATTTCACGTACCTGTCTGGGAATCTGCCTCAGAATGGCTATCTCCCTGCCCCTATAAGTCAGTGCCCCACTCCTATGTTTTCTAAGAATTTCATCTCTCGTCTCTCTTCTCACAAATTTGACATGAACCTCTCTGGGAACTGCATGCGTGCGTGCATATTGTGAATTAACTCTATAAACTCGATCCACATCCCAATTCATAAATCAACACCTCTCCCAAGAAATTCTCCCAACAATTTAGTCACAACATCTCAAATCTTCTTGGTCCACTTCTTCCAAATTTTGAAACCTAAGGAAATAAGACATTTTATCCATCTGTAGTCCAAGCACAGCATTGCCTGTCGTCTCTCTCTTTCTGCACTGCCCGCATCTCACCCTCCAGACCTTCCACTTTCTGCTTGTTTTCTGCTGAGACTTGTTGAGTGGCCTCTTTGCAAATCATCCAGTTTCTTGTCCATATTGGATAACTTTTCCAGAATTCTCTCCATCTCTCAGCAGTTGGTCTCTGACCTTTGCCGGAAGTGATGTCATCAAGATTCTATTTCTCCATCACCTCTTCTCCAGAGCTCCACAAAACCGTAATCTTCTTATTTTAAGTTCTCCTCTCTCCAGAATGACGTGCTCCTTCCAGCCGCAGGAAGAAACCCCCGCACTAGCACTCCACCACGACCGATTCCCCTTCCTTCTCCATTCCTCAATTCTTCTCCGTTCCTGTTCACCACCAGGCTGCTGCAGTTATAAATCCAAAGCCCGGTGTCACACAGCGCCAGCTGCTAATATCTCAGCAAATACTGGCAGAATCCGAGCCTAGGGCGCAGCATCGGTCCCCCAGTCCTGTATCTCGGCTGGAGACCTGGCGAGCCGTCTGTGGCTGGTGTCCTTGGAACACCTGGCCCCTAGGGCCTCGGCGGCCGGATTCGGACACTGGAGCAGGAGAAGCCCAATGGTTGCCACGTGACACCGGAAGTCGCTCTGCCGAGAGTAGGTTTTTTACTGCTTCGAAGGCCCTGGCTTCTGTCTTCCCCCAAGACCAAGCAGCCTTCTTTCCCAGCAACTTATGTAGCGGCTCGGCGACGGTTGCCTTATTTTTTTAAAAAAACCGTAAAGTTTACTAAACCCAGGAAAGCCTGTAGCTCTGTTTTGTTTTTGGCGCTGGAGCCTTTCTGATTGCCTTAACCTTGCTCTCGTGGGTGAATTCTTCTTTGTCTATTCTGTAGCCCAAGAATTCTGGATTCTACCCCTATTTGGCATTTGTTCACTTTAGCTTTAGACCGCTGACGAAAATGCTCAGAACTTTTCTCAACCGCTCCCCCAGTTCCTCTAAATTTTCTGCTGACATCAACACATCGTCAAAATAGGGAACTACCCCGGGGAGCCCTTGCAGAAGTCGCTCCATTAAGTTTTGAAACAGACCTGGTGCCACACTCACCCCAAACTGTAACCGGTGCACTTGAAAGCCCTCTATGAGTCACAATCGCTTTGAGCTTCTGCTGTGGCTGCGTCTACTGGTAGCTTGTTGATAGGCTTGTGCTAAATCTAATTTAGCAAAACTTGCCCTTGTCCCAACGAGTGCAGCAAGTGTTGCACCACAGGAACTGGGTATGCGCTTTTGCAAGGCTTTGTTTAACGTTGCCTTGTAATCAGCGCAGATTCTAACTGACCCATCTTGTTTTACAGGGGTGTGATTGGCATCTCCCACTGGCGTGGTCGACTGGTACCAATATCCCCTGCCTTATTAACTTGTCTATCTCCTATCAATCTTGGGTTTCAGGGCAAAAGGTACCCTCCTGGCTTTATTCGGATAGGGGCTACCTGGGGTCTAGATTAAAGGAAATAGGGGTCCCTTGTACTTGCCCAGGCAGTCCTTGAACACATCTTCGTATTCACTCATGAGTGCATCTTTAAGGTTAACGTCACTTCTGTAGATGCCAGTCACTCCCATGCCCAATGCATGGAACCAGTCTAGCCCCAACAAACCGGCAGGGTTCCTTCGACGATCGTGATGGGCAGGGTCTTCTTATGTGGTCCGTACTCGACTCGGACGGAGGTGGTCCTCGAACAGGGATGCGATTCCCTTGGTAGTCGTGGACCCGTAGCCGTTGCTTTGCAGATGGCGTTTGCGACTTTGGGCAAAGCGCCAAAGTGTCCCAGGACATGATTGTGATCGCTGACCCGGTGTCTACTTCTAGTCGGCACGGCACTCCTTCTATTTTGGGTTTGGTGAAGATTTTCTTCTCCACCTTGGTTTCGGGCGCGCCTATGATCAGTCGTTGATTCAAATTCGCGCTTTCTTGTTTGAGCCAATCACGGGTCGCCTTGCCGATCCCGCACTCTGATTGGTTGGTTTGAATTTTCGGGAAGGTTGGGTGCTCGACAGACTTGAGCCAGGTGCCCTTCTTCTCGCACCGCCGACATGTAGCGCCCTTAAATTTGCAATGTTGGCGCTGGTGTTGCCACCGAACTTCCGTGACATTCCTCCCGGTCTTCTTTGCCGTCTCGGTTCGACAAACCCTTCCTCATCCTCACCGCCTGAATTCGGTCTGCCCTCCTCCGGTGGTACTGGGGTTGGTTTTGTGCTCGCCGGTGTGAGTGGCTTTGCAGGGTCTCCGCCGCTTGGGTAGACATCTCATGCGGCTCTGGCTTCGCCCAGGCGTTTGCCAGCGTTAGGTTGCTCTTTGATAGCAGCCGCCGCAAACGGATGTCTCTGACCCCACGGATGAGTTGCTCTAGCAGCGCCTCATCCAAATCTCGGTACCCACAGTCGGAGGCTCTCCTCAGGGCGGCCATGTAGTCGCTGAGGATTCGCCTCTAGCTGTCGCGCTCACCAAATTCAAAACGCCACGATTTGGACGGCGTTACGCGAAATGGTTTTTAGCAGGGTTTGCAGAGTTTGCCACGATACCGATTGTACCGCGCGGTTTCTGCCAGGGCTTCCGCGATGTCGATGACCTCGGGACCGCAGTGGCTCAAGAAATAAGCCCTTTATGCGGTTGTCTGAACTCCTTGCAGTTCGTTTGCTTCTAGGAAGCTTTCAAACGGGTCATGTCGCTCCCCATTTCTCTCTGGCCGGGTCAAACGGCGCGGGCGGAGTGTAGCTGGCCATCTCCGCGTTTTCTGCCCGGGGTTGCTGGGTTCGGTTCTATTGTGCTTCAGCTCGGTTCTGGTGCTCCTTAGCCTCGAGATCCCACCTTCGTCGCCAGTGTTAAGTTCGGGAAGTAACGAGGCTGGAGACCAGGGTAGTGACAACAGCTCTTTAATATAGGGTGAACCCAGCAACCTGGCTGGGGAAAAACATCTCCTTATATACTGTTTAACCGGCGGCTTCAACCAATCAGCAACGTGCTTGTTTCCCGCCAAAATATTTAAAGATACATAACAAATGCAGTTACTTTGGTATCATTTTTTTAAAAAAGAAATAAATTAGACCTACCATTTCACTAAAACAGCATCTGTAAAAGAGCACTCTAATTGATATTGGGTAAAAGTTAGCATTAGCTGAAGAGCTGCTGAAGCCATTTAACTGCAGTGGAATAGTACTGGGTAAGCTCCTAAATTCACCAGTAATTGCTTTAATTGATACCTCCAAAAAAAATGTCTATAGCACCCCACTCACATAATTTGATGTCTCTCAGGGTCAACTAAGGCAGCCAGCCTTAGCTGGCTGGAAATAGCCATCCTATCTTCCATTTGTGCTGTTATATTCTTCCTGAAACTGCCAGAAAGTCTACTATAGATTGTCTCATTGTACCAAATAATTCTAAAGGGATTAATTAAAATAACCAGTGTTTCAGTGGCTCCAATATTGGGCTAAGGCCAAGAAGATCCAGTCTATGCTTGGCCATGGAAGGTTACATATTGCATTAGTCATTCTCACTCAATTACTTATCTCATTGGTTTGTTCTTGTAATAAAATTGGAGGACAGAATGTTATGTTTTTTGTGTTGAGCGTCTGGAAAAAAGTGAGATACAAGTCAAAGCAAACCATAGTAGAAGGTTGAATAATAATTAGTAAAGCATTATGTCACAAAAGTTTAGTTTATTTAACATTCTTTTTATTATACTTTTCTATTTTAAATGCACTCAAAGCTGCCATCAAGATAATAAAAATAAATAAAAATGTAGCTTATAATTAAAACTACAAAGTTTACATTGAGAATAATACAATATAGCCAAGTTTAAGACAACTCAATGCAACCAGCATAAGTGAAGAAAATCTTTACCTTATGCTGCCTGAAAAGTTTGCTTTCATGAGAATATAAGAGGTATAGTCACTTGGATGGAACCTCCCCATCTATTCTTCTAGGCTGTACAAATAAATACTAAATACTAAAACACAAGGAATTTATAGAAATATGGAAAAGAAATGGACTTTTTTCCAAAGAGAAAAGAAGAAACCTCATTACAAAAGGTATGGGAGACTGCTTAGGCATATATTTAGGGACTAGCTATAACATCTACAGGGAGGAAAACAAGAAAAGAAACAAAACCAAAGATGTTAGCAGACGAAAACAAGAGACTAGAATTAGTACTACAGAAAGAACTAAACAAGAAGATTTTAAAAAATCAAATGGAACTAGTAAAACATAAAATAAATTTACTAGAGAAAGAAGAATTGGCACAAAAAATAAAAAATGCTAAACAGAACTTTTTTGAAAACTCAAATAAACCAGGAAGATAGTTGGCATACAAATTAAAAACAGAGAAAGAAAAGAAATTGATACAGGCTAGTATATGAGAAAGAAATTTTATACTATCAATGAAGATAAAAAAATAATTTCAAGATTATTATGAAAAGTTGTATGAGCAAGAGAAAGTTTCAGAAGAAAAAGTTAAAGAATATTTGGAGAAAGTGGAATACCTAAAGTACCAAAAAAGTAAAAGCTATTTTAAATGAACAAATATCAATGATAGAATTGTCAGAAGCAATTAAAGATAAAAAAGCAATAAAATGCCAGGACCATATGGGCTGCCAGCAGAATTTTATAAATGCTTACAAGATACTTTAGGCCCATCAATGTTGGAAGTTTTATAATGAAGTATTGATTGATGAGAATGCACAAAATTCATGGATGGAAGCAAATATTATTTTGATACTGAAAAAAAGATTCAGATTTAATGCAGATAAAAAACTACAGGCCCATATCTTTACTGAACACTGACTACAAAATATATGCTTCAATAATGGCA
>NW_026682179.1:7500-9112 GCF_028640845.1 Ahaetulla prasina | reverse complement strand
CTGACACTTTTCCTGATTGAATTCCACTCACACCGGACTATGATCAGTTAAAGTTCTTGGACATATTTTGGTCTTCTTCACCCTGGAAAGAAAATCAATAGAAATTAGTATAAAATCAATCCTAGAAAAGGATTGATGTCTATCAGAAAAAAAGGTAAAATCTTTTTCTTCAACATTCCTTTCTGCCAAATATCTCTTAGCTCCAAATCTTCCATCATATCAAAAAAGCTTTTGGCAATTTCACACAACTTGAAATATTTTGAGAAATACTCTTTTTATCTTTCTTAGTATCCAACACTCCATTCCAGTCTCCCATTAATACAAACAATTTATAATTCCACTGTATTATTTTATACACTGTATAAAAATTTTCTTGCTGCTGATTAGGTGCATATACTCCAATTACAAGTGTTCTCTTTCCTCTATTAAAAGTTCAATAGCAATATATCTTCCTTGAGCATCTGCCTCAATTAATTTGGCTGTTAGTTCTTTCTTTAGGTATATAACTACGCCATTCTTCTTCTCTGGAGCCGATGCAGCAAAATGTGTACCTAGTCTTGAATTTATCAAATACTTTTGGTCTGTCACTCTAATATGTGTTTCCTGTAAGCAAATTACATCTTTTAAATTTCATGAAATATCTTTTCCTTTTTGTGAGTTCAGGCCGTTAACATTCCAAGTTAAAAATCTATTTGCCATTCTTGGCACTGTGAAGCTTTTGGAACATCAGCTGAAGATCTTCCTCAATCCTCTTCTTTGGCCTGCCCTCCCACAGCTTCTGTTTTAGGAGTTTCTTGAGTTTTGTTTGAGATTGCTGCATTTTTCTTGTTCTCTAAGGGTTGGGGTTGGGGTTGGGGTTGGGGTTGGGGCTGGGGCTAGGGTTAGGGTTAGGGTTAGGCTTAGGCTTAGGCTTAGGGTTAGGTTAGGGTTAGGGTTAGGGCCGGGCCGGGCCGGGCCGGGCCGCCGGGCTGGGGCCGACGGGACGGGCCGGGCCGGGCCGGGCCGGGCCAGGGCCAGGGTCAGGAGTGAGTGTGAGGTCTCACCTCCAATCTTCCCAAGAAAGCAGGACTCTTGAAACTGCAGACGTTTTCCCAGAAGGTAGACCGGTCCCGCCCGCCTCACGGTAGACCGGTCCCGCCGCATCCCGCGGATGGCCCCGAGGCCGGGCGACGGGACCGAGGCTTCGGCGGAGCTGCCCGACCGAGGGTCGGGATCCGTCCCCGCCGATGCCGCCGCGCCGGGTCCGGCAGACCGGTCCCGAGGCCCGAGGCTCCGGCGCCGGGATCCCGTCCCGCGCCCGCGCCCGGTAGACCGGTCTCCCTGCCCGACGCGGACGGCTCCGGGGCCGGGCGACGGCACCGCGGCCTCGGCGGAGGTGCCGGACCGAGGGCCGAGGCTCCGGCGCCGGGATCCCGTCCCCGCGCCCAGGCCCGGTAGACCGGTCTCCTGCCCGACGCGGACGGGGCCGGGCGACGGCACCGCGCCTCGGCGGAGGTGCCGGACCGAGGCCCGAGGCTCCGGCGCCGATCCCGTCCCGCGCCCAGGCCCGGTAGACCGGTCTTCCTGCCCGCCGCGGACGGCTCCGGGGCCCGGGCGACGGCACCGCGGCCTG
>NW_026682179.1:0-2500 GCF_028640845.1 Ahaetulla prasina | reverse complement strand
ATCGACCCTTCGAACGCACTTGCGGCCCCGGTTCCTCCTGGGCTACGCCCGTCTGAGCGTCGCCGACGGTTCAATCGCTGCGAGTGCGACCCCGCCTCGCCCGGGTTCCGGGCGCCTCCTGCGCGGCGCGGGGATCGGCGTCCGAGTCCCCGGCGGGCGGCGAGGCCGCCCGGCGCGGCTGGGGTTCGCGGGCCCTCGGCCTCCGTCCCCCAAGTCCAGACCCCGACGGCGTCCGTCCCGTACCGCTGCCTGCCTGCTCCGCCCCGCCCCGGTGGCGGCGGAGCGAGGGGGAAGGTCGTCCGTTCCGCCCGCGTGCGTCGCTCCCGTCCGGGACGCCCCGAGCGTTCGCCCGTGGCCGCGGCCCCTCCTCTGCGGGAGGCGGCCGACGCCCCGGCGCGGCGACGGGCCCCGTCTCCCGAGTCGGCTCCGGCGTCGCACGCGAGTGCGGCCGGTCGGTCCGGTCGGGCGCGCGCCCGCTCCGCGCGGCTGTCTGCGGTGTTACCGTCGCATGCCCGTGCGCGAGCGGGCGTCGCCCGCCGGCCGGCCGCGGCCCGTGTTCGGACGTTTCGTGGGCCCTCGCGGTGAAGGGGCGGCGTCCGGGATGGTCTCGGCGTGGCGCCGCGCCTCCTCGGAGGGGCGGCTGGGCGATCCGACCGCGCCGGCGGTGGACCGCGCGAGCCCCTTCCGTTAGAGAGCGCGGCGGGCGCCTCCTCCTTCTCGGACCGCGACCTCAGATCGGACGTGGCGACCCGCTGAATTTAAGCATATTAGTCAGCGGAGGAAAAGAAACTAACCAGGATTCCCTCAGTAACGGCGAGTGAAGAGGGAAGAGCCCAGCCGATCCCCGTCCCGCGGTGGGGCGGGAAATGTGGCGCACGGAAGACCCACCTCGGCGGCGCCCGGCGGGGCCCAAGTCCTTCTGATCGAGGCACAGCCCGCGGACGGTGTGAGGTCGGTGGCGGCCCCCGGCGCGCGCGACGGGCCCCGTCTCCCGAGTCGGCTCCGGCGTCGCACGCGAGGTGTGCGGCCGGCCGGTCGGTCCGGTCGGGCGCGCCCGCTCGCGCGGCTGTCTGCGGTGTTACCGTCGCATGCCCGTGCGCGAGCGTGGTGCGTCCCGGCCCGCCGCCGGCCGCGGCCCGTGTTCGGACGTTTCCCGTGGGCCCTCGCGGTGAAGGGGCGGCGTCCGGGATGGTCTCGGCGTGGCGCCGCGCCTCCTCGGAGGGGCGGCCGGGCGATCCGACCGCGCGGGCGGTGCACCGGGCGAGCCCGGCTTCCGTTAGAGAGCGCGGCGGGCGCCCTCCCTCTCCTTCTCGGACCGCGACCTCAGATCGGACGTGGCGACCCGCTGAATTTAAGCATATTAGTCAGCGGAGGAAAAGAAACTAACCAGGATTCCCTCAGTAACGGCGAGTGAAGAGGGAAGAGCCCAGCGCCGAATCCCCGTCCCGCGGTGGGGCGCGGGAAATGTGGCGTACGGAAGACCCACTCCCCGGCGGCGCTCCGGCGGGGGGCCCAAGTCCTTCTGATCGAGGCACAGCCCGCGGACGGTGTGAGGCCGGTGGCGGCCCCCGGCGCGCCGGGACCGGGTCTTCTCGGAGTCGGGTTGCTTGGGAATGCAGCCCAAAGCGGGTGGTAAACCCATCTATAAATACCGGCACGAGACCGATAGTCGACAAGTACCGTAAGGAAAGTTGAAAAGAACTTTGAAGAGAGAGTTCAAGAGGGCGTGAAACCGTTAAGAGGTAAACGGGTGGGGTCCGCGCAGTCCGCCCGGAGGATTCAACCCGGCGGGCGAGGTCGGCCGGGCCGGGCCGGCGGATCCCCTCCCTCCCGCCGCCCCTCGCGGGAGGGGTTCCGAGGGGCCCGCCGCCCGGACGGCTCCGGCCCCCGTCGGGCGCATTTCCGCCGGAGCGGTGCGCCGCGACCGGCTCGGGTCGGCTGGGAAGGCCCCGGAGGGGCAGGGGCCCCGCCGCCCTCGCGGGGGGGCGGGGGCTAGACCCCGCCGGCAGCAGCTCTCGCCGCATCCCGGGGCCGAGGGAGAAGACCGCCGCCGCGCCCGCCCCCCCCGCCGGCTCCCCGCCGCGCCGCCGCCGCTCGCGGGGGCCGGCGGGCAGGCGGCGCTGGGGGCGCGCGCGGGGCCGGGCCCCCGCCCCGACGCGACTGTCTCCCGGGACGGACTGTCCTCAGTGCGCCCGACCGCGTCGCGCCGCCGGGCGGATGGGGCCGCGCCGGGCGCACGGGGTCCGCGGCGACGTCGGCCGCCCCGACCCGTCTTGAAACACGGACCAAGGAGTCTAACACGCGCGCGAGTCAGAGGCTGCCGACGAAAGCCCCGTGGCGCAATGAAGGTGAGGGCGGCGCGCGCCGGCCGAGGTGGGATCCCGAGGCCTCCGAGCGGAGGGCGCACCACCGGCCCGTCTCGCCCGCCCCGTCGGGGAGGTGGAGCGTGAGCGCGTGCTAGGACCCGAAAGATGGTGAACTATGCCTGGGCAGGGCGAAG
>NW_026682178.1:0-9112 GCF_028640845.1 Ahaetulla prasina | reverse complement strand
CTGGACCCAGCTATTTTAGCAAATTGTCGTCCTGTCTCCAACCTTCGCTTTGTGGCAAGGTTGTCGAGAGTGGTTGCACGACAGTTGCCCCAGTACCTGGATGAAACTGTCTATCTTGATCCATTCCAGTCCGGTTTCCGGCCTGGTTACAGCAAACAGCCTTGGTCGCGTTGGTTGATGATCTCTTGAGGGCTCGGGACAGAGGTTGTTCCTCTGTCCTGGTCCTATTAGATCTCAAGCAGCTTTTGATACCATCGATCATGGTATCCTGCTGCGCCCGGCTCGGGGACTTGGGTGAGGCACTGTTAACAGTTAATTTGACCCATGCTTGATATTGTATTCTGAGCATCAACTTTAGTGCTCAGTCCTATGGGTTAATAATCAGGATCAGTATATAGGCCTATTAATATTTTGTAAATGTATTTAATCCATCCCTCATGGCAAACATTGGGCGGACTTACTGAGCAAAAGCCGATGGTAAACATTTGAAAAACTAGTCACCTCTTTAAATCTGCTTGCCTCTTTTTAAGAATCCAGCATGTTCTAACCCTCAGTCAAATACAAGCAAACTTTATTTTTGCTTTATTATTTGTGTTTTTTAAAAATTTTAATCCTGCCAGTAAGAAGACGATCAAAGCTTCAGTCAGAAATTTCCCCCAAATCAGACAGGTAGTCTTATCATGTTTACACATAACATAACATAACATAACGTAACGTAACGTAACGTAACGTAACGTAACGTAACGTAACGTAACGTAACGTAACGTAACGTAACGTAACGTAACGTAACGTAACGTAACATAACATAACATAACATAACATAACATAACATAACATAACATAACATAACATAACATAACATAACATCAGAGTTGGAAGGGACCTTGGAGGCCTTCTAGTCCAACCCCCTGCCCAGGCAGGAAACCCTACACCATCTCAGTCAGATGGTTATCCAACATTTTTTAAAAAATTTCCAGTGTTGGAGCATTCACAACTTCTGAAGGCAAGTCGTTCCACTTATTAATTGTTCTAACTGTCAGGAAATTTCTCCTTAGTTCTAAGTTGCTTCTTTCTTTGATCAGTTTCCACCCATTGCTTCTTGTTCTACCCTCAGGTGCTTTGAGAACAGCCCGACTCTCTTCTTTGTGGCAACCCCTGAGATATTGGAACACAGCTATCATGTCTCCCCTAGTCCTTCTTTTTGTTAAACTAGACATACCCAGTTCCTGCAACCGTTCTTCATATGTTTTATCCTCCAGTCCCCTAATCATCTTTGTTGCTCTTCTCTGCACTCTTTCTAGAGTCTCAACATCTTTTTTACATCGTGGCGACCAAAACTGGATGCAATATTCCAAGTGTGGCCTTACCAAGGCATTATAAAGTGTCACTAACACTTCATGTGATCTTGATTCTATCCCTCTGTTTATGCAGCCCAGAACTGTGTTGGCTTTTTTAACAGCTGCTGCACACTGCTGGCTCATATCTAAATGGTTATCCACTAGGACTCCAAGATCCCTCTCACAGGTACTGCTATTGAGCAAGGTACCACATATACGGTACTGGTGCGCTTTGTTTTTTTGGCCTAAATGTAGAACCTTACTTTTTTCACTGTTGAATTTCATTTGTGAAATTCCTTATAGAGAACCTTATAGAGGCATTCTGATTGACTTAAATCTGAGTTATTTCTTTTTTTTTTTTTTTTTTTTTTTTTTTTGTTCAAAAAGTTTTTATTAGTCAAAAAAGGTTTATACAAATACATATCAGGTATGGTAAATTTTCATTTTTCTTATCTAAACTAAAATAAGAATTTTACTCAAATTTTTTAACACATACAACAGCCATAAGGCAAGCAGGTGACACGAAGTAGCAAAGTTTGCAAATTTTAAATACGTAATAAAGAAGAGTCAAGAATAAACAGAATATCGTACAAAAGAGAATAAGGAAAACCAACACAATCCCAAATATCTTTATCACTTCCTAGTTTTGGATCTCAGAACTCTGGGTTCAGCCTGACCAACTCCAGGGCAGCAACAGCGGCAGCAGCCGCTCAGCCCCATGATCTATAACCTCCTTCTTCAATTCCTGGGTCATCTGATTCCAGGAAGGCTTTGTGTTCCACATAGGCCGTAGCCTCCGTGAATTGTACTGATTTTTTTTCGTAATGCCCTCCCGGAAAATCATCAATCCTCTGGCATCAGCCATCTGAAGCCCACTCCTTCTGGTACAATTTGCTTGACAAAAATAATATTTCTTTCTTTTTCACGCACCTGTCTGGGAATCTGCCTCAGAATGGCTATCTCCTGCCCCTGTAAATCAGTGCCCCACTCCTATGTTTTCTAAGAATTTCATCTCTCGCCTCTTCTCACAAATTTGACATGAACCTCTCTGGGAACTGCATGCATGCGTATGTGCTAATTAACTCTATAAACTCGATCCACATCCCAATTCATGAAATCAACACTTCTCCCAAGAAATTCTCCCAACAATTTAGTCACAACATCTCTCAAGTCTTCTTGGTCCCCCTCTTCCAAATTTTGAAACCCAAGGAAATAAAAAATTTTATCCATCTGTAGTCCAAGCACAGCATTGCCTGTCGCCTCCTCTCTCTTTCTGCACTGCCGTGATTTCACCCTCCAGACCTTCCACTTTCTGCTTGTTTTCTGCTGAGACTTGTTGAGTATCCTTTAAATCCTTTTGGATAGTCACAATTTCTTCTCTTATTTCCGTTTGGCCTCTTTGCAAATCATCCAGTTTCTTGTCCATATTGGATAACTTTTCCAGAATTCTTCCATCTCTCCAGCAGTTGGTCTCTGACCTTTGCCATTTGAAAAAAAAAGAATCACAACCCCCAGGCAAGCCCAGTATCCTTGTAATTTCCCCCGGATCCACCAGGGGGCACCCACAGGAGCAACGAGACCAGAGTACAGTTAGTCAACCAGGAAACCGAAGGGAAGTGATGTCATCAAAATTCTCATAGTGAAGGCGGAAGCTGGACGCCACCACTGTTCCCCAGAAGGAGGGGGGGCCTCAAACCTTCCCTCCTAAATTTCTCCATCACCTCTTCTCTCCAGAGCTCCACAAAACCGGTAATCTTCTTATTTTAAGTTCTCCTCTCTCCAAAATAACTCTCGTGCTCCTTCCAACCGCAGGGAGAGAAAACCCCCGCACCGGAGCACTCACTCACGCTTTACCGATATTCCTTCCCTTCTCCTCCTCAATTCTACTCCGTGCCCTGTTCACCACCAGGCTGCTGCAGTTATAAATCCAATGCCCCGTGTCACAAGCACAGCGCCCAGGCGAAAATAATGGCATGCCTGTGGCCTCCGAACCCCGCCAAGCCTAGGACGCGCCAGCATCGGTCCCCACAGTCCTGTATGTCGGCTGGGAGACCCCTGGCGAGCCGTCCGTACGGCAGGTGTCCTTTTCGGAACACCTGGCCCCTGAGGGCCTCGGCGGTGGCCGGATTCGGGCGCTGGAGGCAGGAGAAACCTTCCAGACGTCCGTTGCCACTGGATACCGGAAGTCGTCTCTCTGAGTTATTTCTTCTCGGTACTTGGATCTAAGGATAGTTTGAGATGCTCTCCTGCTGAAGTGAAGGATCAAATGGTAGACTCTGCTTTTACAAAGGGCTGGCAATGAAATCTTTCTTTCCCTAATACAGAATTCTTCAACATACCTGAAAGTAGCAAATTAACTTAAAAGGTTACGACCAGGTGAGGTTGCAGACAATGTTTTCTACATTGTACAGCCAGATCTTGGTATCTAGCTCTTGTTGCCAGAGCAGTCATGTCTGGACTTACTGGCTTCAGCCCAATTCTTCATTAACTGATTCTGAGATATATACATATACCCAGGGGTGAAATCTAAAAATGTTCCCTACCTGTTCTGTGGGCGTGGCTTAATTGGTGGGTGTGGCTTGGTGGTCAGGTGACTGGGTGGGCATGGTCAATAATAATAAATAATAAAAATAATAAAAGTACACAAAACAGTAAGAGGTACCAAAAACCAACTTTTACACTTTGCACACACACAAAACAAAACACAACTGACTCACACACAACGTAAAAGCAGCTGCACCTCACCCAAAGTGGCCCCTGCAGCAAGCAGGAACCTTACACAGTCACAAAAAGCCCAAAAACCAACTTTCACACTTTACACACACACACAACACAACACAAAATGACTCTCACACACACACAATGTTACTATATTTAGGAGATTTTGTGTGTTTGTGTAGTTAGAGTGAAACACTACAGAAACACACCAAATCTCAGAAAGCTGCACAAATATTTTATTTTATTATTTTATTTTATTTATATTTTTAGATAAAAGCAGATAAATTTAAAACTTCCTTAACTTTAAATTGCTATGTCTAAAAAATAAAATAAAACTCCTTTAAAAAAAACTCAATTAACTATATTTTCAAAGCTCCCACCCCCTTACTTCCTCAATTCAAGGAAAAAGGCAGGCAGATTGAGTTGCTCACCGATGTGATGGATTGCAGGCAGGCAAATTCAGTTGCTAGCTGATACAATTGACTGCAGCAGCCGAAGCTCGGCTGGAATAGCAAACGAGACTGAAAGAAGCAGGAAACTGCCAAGTAGGCAAGCGGGGACCAGGCGATTGGGTGAGCATGGGTGGGGGGACAGGGATTGTTGCTCCCGGTTCTCCGAACTACCCATCCCTATCACTACTGAATCATCCGATCTGGTCTGAATTGGGAGCATTTCATCCCTGCACACACCCCCCCACACACTTAACCACCCGACTTCCAAAACCCTTTAAACTTTCAAAATGATCTTTCGTTCCTTATACCTGATGAAAACCAAGATGTCCCTACAAATCTTTTATTTTCCATTTAAAATTATTGTGAGACTGACTTGAAGGAGAGTTTGAACAGAGACATATTTTATTCATGGGCTGTGCCAAAATTTGTATTGATTCTGGTTGTGTACAATCTCTTGATTGTAGCTAGGTCAAAAATCCAACCATCCATCCACCCACTCACCCACCCATTCAACCAACCATCCATCTATCCAACCAACCAACCATCCAATCAGTCACACAACCATCCATCCACCCACCCACACATTCAACCACCCATCCAACCAACCAACCAACCATCCAATCAGTCAAACTACCATCCATCCATCCATCCATCCATTCACCCATTCAACCAACCAACCAATAAATCAGTTAACCACCCACCCAGCCACCCACCCACCCACCCATCCAACCAACCAACCATCCAATCAGTCAAACAACCATCCATCCATCCATCCACCCACCCACCCATTCAACCAATCAACCAACCAACCAACCAACCAACCAACCAACCAACCAACCAACCAACCAACCAACCAACCAACCAACCAAGCCATGTGTTGTACAAGGAGGATCCAAGTTAACAAAATATATTTATGGCCAAAAAGTGCTAAACTTTTAACATAGTGCTGTTAAATATTTTATTTATTTTATTTTATTTATTTATTTTTGTCAAGCATGTATTTTATGACAGATACAAGTGTAAACATAATTATAAACATGTGTAAAGGGTATGAATAAAAGAAAACATTAGGACAGGGACAGAAGCCACGCTGGTGCACTTATGCACGCCCCTTATAGACCTGTTAGGAATGGGGTGAGGTCTACAGTAGACAGTCTTTGGTTAAAGTTTTGGGGATTTGGGGAAGAAACCACAGAGTCAGGTAGTGAATATGTTTTAAATATTAAAACATATTTTAAAATATTTTAAAACATATTAAATATTAAAACATAAAATATGTTTTAACAAATGTTAAGGAGACTTACAGTGAACAGATTCTGCCTTATATCAATTATGCTTGCTAATGCTGTCTTTTCTGATTTTATCGTTTCTCATTTTACCTATTTGCCAAAAAGTATAAAATATAAGGTAGGAAATGGCGAGGTGGGTAGGCATTGCCCAGCATCAAGTTGTTCTTTTATACCGGGAGCTTCACTTTTATGACAATATTGTTATTGTTATTGTTGTTTTTAAACTTTGTCAGCCACTTTTAATTTTTTTTTTAAAAAAAGAAGGGAACCTTAATGCAAAGTGAAAGGATGAAACTAGCTTTAGGCATTTACAGGAACAGTAAAACCCAGTTGGGAAAAAGTCTTATTTGAAACATCTGGAAGACATTTATCAAGCACTGGAACAGCTTATCCGTGGAATGTATAATTTGAGTCCATGTGTTTGTCAGGGTTTTGAAGGATTGTATCATTTGATCATTGACACTGCCTAATATATATTGTAAAAAATAAGTAAATAAAGTAGAAAAGGAAGAGTTGCCGTAACTGGTGAAACAAAAAAAAGTCTTCTTGGTTAATTAACAATAGAGCTTTAATTCCATTTTCCCCAATCTTTGCAGAATCCGCAGCCAACGTGGACAAGAGAACTCTGGGAACTGTAGTTCCAGTACACCTAGGGGGAGGCAGCTTTTTAGGAAGCCGTGTTTTATGTCTCCTACATACATTTTCTGAAATAGAATTCCTTGAAGCAGAATATACAGTATATGAATTTGAAGCCATTGGCATCTCTTCAAAAAACGTGCCCAAAATTTCTAGTAGCTTCTTGTCACAAATAAAAGCGGTTGTACTATTGTTCCTTCTAGGGTTTGTGGCATAAAATGGGCCGAAACCAGCCCAAAATTTGGAAGAGGTTGATAAGCAAAGGCTCTTTTAATCCTCCACTGCAATCTGTCCAGGTATATTGCTTTCGTTCATAGCTCTAAAAATGTCACATTTTAATCATTTGGTTTATCTTCAGATTGTAAAGGAAACCTCCAGGGTTTTGTTTGAGTCTGAAAACCTTTCCTGTGAATCCCATATTTGTGTGGCTTTTGTGTCAGTGTGAATCCACCGTATTTCAGACAATCACAGGCCAAGATAATCTCCCTAGAACCCCTTAGATAGCGGTAGAATTTGAAAATATTTCATTATATCGGCCTAACTGGCAGCTACAAAACATGTCTATATCTTTTTGTTTGTTGAATCACTAACAGATCATGACGGGCTCCCCAAACTATGCAGAACAACAACAACAATATGCAGAGCTGGGTGAGGTCGAATGGTTACAGAAAGAAAATTCCCACCCTGGGATCAATATCATTTGTGCAGAATTGCTTCGACTGATTGATTGCCCTCAAGAGGTGCGAGACAGCCCATAACTGGGCTAAGAAACGCAGGAGTCCCCGGCAATGAAATCTAAGTGGGGTGGAGCTTCAATGGGAGAACGATCCTCAAATTCTGGAAAGGCCAACCTCAAGGAACCTGGGTGACAGCTGACTGGAGAAGGGTGTCCTAGACACAAACAACCCCCTACCCCCGTGATGGCGAACCTACAGCATGTGTGCCATAGGTGGCACGCAGAGCCCTCTCTGCGAGCACGCCAGCTGTCACCCCACATCCACTGTGCATGCGTACATGCCTCCTGGCAGCCAGCTGCTCTTTGGGGTCTCTGTCGCACATGCACGGGGGGTGGGGCACACATGCAGGGGGTGCCTGCATTGCATTTTGGGGGTTTGTACATTTGAGCCCCACCCCCGCACCCTGTTTTGGGCCTGGAAGGTCCCCTGCACCAACCTGGAAGCCGAAACAGGGCACGGGGGGCCAGGGCGCATGTGCAGAGATGCGCACACATGCGTGAGGCCAGGGCGCATGCATGGTGGGGTGCTCACATTGCATTTTGGGGGTTTAGGCACCCCCATATGCATTCTCGCTCATGTTTGCTTTGGGCGCTTGGCACCAAAAAGGTTAACCATCACTGCCCTACTACCCCTAGATCAGGGGTCTCCAACCTTGATCCCTTTAAGACTTGTGGACTTCAACTGAGGAACTCTGGGAGTTGAAGTCCACAAGTCTTAAAGGGACCAAGGTTGGAGACCCCTGCCCTAGATAAGAGTTGAAGTCTTCCAAGTCAGCTGGTCTCCAGGCTCTGTCCTAGGTCCTGAAAATGTGTCCTTTGTTTGTGGGAAGATACAGATATCTTTTTTTCATTTGTAAGGATATTTCTAGATTTTTCCTCCCCTCCACTTCCAAAAATCAGCAAGGATGCAGAAATCCCCAAAGGTGGCGTTTCATCAAAAACCAGACAAAATAAAAACTTTTTGTTATTCTTCTGTATCCCCAAATAAATCACATGCCTGATTTCGAGCTAAGAAAGAATTGCAGTTTGCAAGTAAAGAAGAAATGGAATATCAGAACTCTTGAATCCAGATCTTTGGAGTCTTGCAAGCTAGGATTAACCCCTAAATTTTTTTCCCCAGTAATAGGAACCACTCATTCTTCACAGAAAAGAGGGAAAAAAAGAAGGAACACATTCAGAAAAGCTGGTGTCACCTATAATTTCTGTTGAAGGAAACAACAGCTGAAAAACAGTTGTGGGATCTTGATTCTTAAGACAGAATGTGCTACATCTTTCAGATAATTTCCTATTGATTAGAATCTGTGTCAAACTAAGATTCTTGTTCTAGACCTTAAAGCAAGATTTTAAAAGTATGGAGAAAGTACTTCACCTTTGGGTTCCCATCACAGAAAAATGGCCAATCCGTCCCTAAATTATTCAGCTTCTTCTTGAAATGTTAAAGTCAAGGATTTCTTGGAGACTGAGGGGCTTTCAGTAAAAGTCTTAAAACCAGAGCAGAATCACCTGAGACTAGACCTTCATCCAGATGTTAATCTCTCTGTTGTGTTGGCTTGTCTTGATTCTAGACTCTATCTACACGGGCACCTGAGCAAATCAATTTTCCTTTAGCATCTTGGGAGTTGTGAGAAACACACACATTTTTGTTAGCTTGTGGCAGTGTGGGAAAGGGAGAAAACCTTTGAAAGATCCTTGAGCAATTCAGTCTGGTAACATGTTTAATTTAGGGTAGATCTCTAACAGATGTTTCAAAGAGGATTGTTCTGAATCCTGTTTAGCCTTGTCAACCTGCACCTTTCCATCAAAAGTAATTTAGGGATGGCCAGCTGGGTGATGGGGGAAAAATCAGGGAAAAAGGCCCGTTTGAAGAACATGTTAGCTTTTGTCGACTTCCAAAACTGTAAATTCAATTGCTGTGTATAATGGTAAGGTGTACCTTGGATATGG
>NW_026682177.1:0-9112 GCF_028640845.1 Ahaetulla prasina | reverse complement strand
CTGCCTCTACCTAGAGGTAGAACTCACAACCTCCTGATTGTGGAGCAAGAGCTCTACCTCTGGGCCACCCACAGATGGGGGTCAAAGGATCAAAGGCAGAGTTGGGCTGCTGCTGGTTCGGACCAGTTCAGGCGAACCAGTAGTTGTGACCTGCTATTCCGTCCTATATTGCCGTGTTTTTGAAGCCGCGCGCATGCTCACATTTTTGATGCTGGGCAAACTGGTTGTTACAACCGGCAGCAGTCCACCACTGATCAGAGGATAGAAAAGAAAGGGTTAACCAAGTACTTTATTATTCTTTATCTGCTTTTGATTATCATATGCAAGCCTGCTTTTCATATAAAAATAAAGCAGAGTTGGAAAAGCAGAGAAAAACTGCATATCAAAATATCCCTCGGCATATTGTAGTTTGCAGAATTCAAAGGGTCTCGGTGGAGAACGCCAATTGTTTGGCAGGATTAAGGGACACACACGCATGATCCAAGGGCATATTCATAAGGGGCATGCATAAGCGCACCTAATGTTTTCTTTTATTCGTATCCTTTACATGTATTTATAATTAGGTTTACACTTGTATCTGTCATAAAATGCATGCTTGATGAAATAAAATAAATAAATAAATAAATTAAAAAAAAATTATTTCCCCCCATATTAGAAATAGAGCCCCTTGCAAAAAGAGCTTTTTTCCCTCTAAAGTACAGTAGAAAAGATGGCTTGTTAACTGTTATTCTGAAGCCCCATGTGTCTTGATCAGATGTTCCAGGAGAGGATTTACCCTCAGCTAACAGGTGGTGTAAGCTGAAAAGTTTTGAAACTACCTGCTATACTTCACTCTTTCTGACCTAGTGCTTCCTTAAAATGATTTAAATCACTTTTTCACTTTTTGCATGATGTTGGATTCTAGTGTCCAAATTTTTGTAAGGATTTGGGGGAAAAGAATTTCATCATTTGGAAGAATCCTAGGACTTTTTTGCATGATGTTGGATTCTGGTGCCCAGTGACATGGTCATGTGCTAATATTGCACAGCAATCATTGCTCACAGCCAAGAATTGGATTTGTAGTTTGAACATAGCTGGAAGGCATCAGAATGCTGCTATAAAGTGTTCTTTGGTCTGCAGCTAAGCATATACTGTAATATCTTTGTGCAGTTTCTGAGAGGTCTTGAAAGAAAGGTAAACGATAAAATTGTAGATGAATTTTCAAGTTACACAATCATAAAGGATAGGTATCAACTTTAAACTGAGAAATAGTAGCAATCTTTTGATCTGGGAATTTCACAGAAAACTTAAAGTTCCAGTTTAAGAGATAACTAGGGCAGGGGTCCCCAACCTACAGCATCTGGACTGGCACCGATCTGGGGAAAAACTTCCAGAACCAGCCCCTGGTGCCCAAAAGGTTGGGGGCCATTAAGCTGTGGTGAATTACGATTTATACAGCTGACTATACCTAGTTTCTGTCCACTGCTGATCATTTCTGTTCCAGTTTCTCCAAGTATTAGCTAAGTTGACAATAGGATCTACACTGTGAAAAAAAATATAGTATTGCGAACATACTTAAGGCATCTAATGTGGGTTTTCACTTAATCTTCAATGAACAGGCCTTCATATGAGGAATGGATCCATGAATGTGATATGGAAAGTAACCAAGAAGTGTCAGGATAGGGAACTAATTGACCTTTTTTTAGAAATTCCCACACAATGGATTGCTGTATAACTTATTAATTCTGGAAGCTGGATAATGTATGATTTGTTATTTTTGAACTCTTCCAAAATCCAGTAAATTGCAGAATATTGTCTTTTCTGTTTCAGGGCACAAATATTTTCAGTGCCCAGTTTCTTGGCTACTTGTCAATTATAAAAATGTGCACATGAGTTGAACTTGCAATTGTGCTCTTGTAATTATATCCTTGCTGTTGATGGAATGACTTCCCTCCTTCCAAATATCTAAAAAACAAGAACAGACCTGTAAATAGAAACCTGCCCAAGTTTTAAGTTTACATAGAATAAGCTCTATTTAAAAGATAGGTCCTAAGGTAGCTTGACTTAGTCATTGTATGTACACACACACACACACACACACACACACACACACACACACACACACACACACACACGGAACTAGACACATGTTCATGTTGACTAACCATTAATTTGTAGGCTATTTTGTTGCTGTTTCATCATAGTTTGTTCCTAGCAGTGACAGCAGAGCACTCTCTGCAAGTTGTTATTAGAAAAGGATGCAACCTTATTAACCTTTTAATTTCCTGTTGTAAATTGGAATATCATCGGTTAAGTAATAGGTAAGAATAGTCTTCAATGCTAATCCAATTTTGATAAAATACTCATGCATTTGAGCTTTGTCATTACTTCAATCATCAGAAAGCTTTATGAGACATTGAGTCATTCTAGGAAGTCCTTTAAATGGTGAACAGGGGGATGTTGTAGACATGTTGCTTATCATACACTTGCTGCAACAGGTTATATCCTTAACCTGTGCAGCTAATGGCAAAATCCATTTCCAAGTAATTTCAATAAATATTCCATCTCATCCCTCTGTTTAGTCATACCTTTAAAAATCTGATAGGCTTGTTTAATCTCTATGTTATTAAAGCAATTGGACCTTTAGGAAATTATTTTGTTTTTAAAGTGCACTTCAGATGCACAGTTATTTGTAAATGTTAACAAATTAAAACCTTAGCCTAACGTTAAACATGAGTTATATTCAACCATCTGATGTTTGGGGTTCAATTAATGGTCATGTAGCAAATATAATTATGGAATTATATTTCTCTGTTGCTGTTATCATTCTTAAATATTCGGTTGAATGAAGGTGGGACAAATCTCAGCATTGTTTCTCCTAGGCATCATTTTAGAGCTTATTGTTAGGCAGTTGCTCATCAGCATACAATAGTGGCCAAAATTGTGGAAACCTTTTAGGAAAAGTGTATTTTTGAGATTTGATGACTAATAACACTACTTTTTTTTTGGAGTTTCAAGATAATCATATTCCACAGCAGGAATGGCCTAGGAATAGCCCAGACCTTAAACCAATTGAAAAACTATGGAGCCAGATAAAGAAACTTGTTAGTCAGAACCCAGTTAATAGAAGCAATCATTCAATTTTGGTTTCACATTATAACAGCTGCAGAACTAAAAGACTTAGTTCACTCCACGGGAAGGTGTTGTAAGGCTGTAATTCATGCTAAAGGTTACCCAAGTAAATATTAACTGATGTGATAGTTTTTGTATATCTTGTTTTTTCTGTGGTGATAATTTTTGTATATCTTATTTTTTCTATGTGTTTCACTTTTCTCCTTTATACTGCAACTGCTATTCTAATGGCAAATCCTTCCTAAAAGTTATTGCATTACATTCTTGATTAAATTATCTTTCCATTGGTATATAATTTTATGGCACTACTCCCCAAAAAAGTGGTGTTATTAGCTAGTTTTAGAAAATATACTTTTCCTAAAAGGTTTCTACAATTTTGGCCACTACTGTAGACTTCTTTAAATCAGACTGAAATGTTCCCTTAAAGGAGAGTATAATTCCTTCAAGCATTTCAAGATCAAGGAATCAATATGACTAACTCTACTTTTGGTTATTTGGTTTGTTTCTAGTGCTTAAGTCTTATATTTATTTACAATATAATGCTATTTATACCTACACTTGCCTACTGTAAACAGAAGATTTCCTTATGCTGTTATCTGAAGCTGTTGATAGTGAAGACTTGCCACTGATTTTTTTCTTTTTGTATTTTGAATTCTGAGCTAACATACATGAGAAATTTAAAGGTTTTAGTAGTTGAATTGCAGAATGAAATGATAGCTTCCTGTAGTCAGTGAGCATCTTCCCTTTGATGCCAATTAATTCCATTCAAAACACACAGATATTTTCAATGGTTTGGTTGAGAAGGTATAAAATTCTATTGCTAAGAAATTTGGTATTGAAATATGATAGGTGAACCATTCTTTCTATATCTTCTTTTGGTGTGCTCATTGGTTTGTAAAACATAGTCCAAGATTTCATTTAGGTGATGTTTTAATTCGCATTACTATTGTTATTTTAATTCCTTTCTCCATAAACCATTTAAATAAACTATTTAAATTATTTTTGGTCCACTTGCAAAAAATTTAAATTTCAATAGCTGTTTTTTGAAAAGGAAGCAAGCTAGCATTACTTGTTATGTGTATTACTTCCTATGTGTTTCATCCTCCACCTGTACTTCAGTAAAGTGCTACATAGATTAAAAAGTACAACCCTCACACACATTAGATGGTGTTTTGCAGCAAGAGTGAATTTCCTTTTGAGATTTGGATAAGATATAGGATGGCTTCATTTTCTCTGATGCTCTGAAATCAGTATCTTGCTTTTTTGCATTATAAAGAATAATTTCAGCTTGAAAGGATAACGTGGAAAAAATGATCTACACATGGATTTAATCTAGTTTTCATGCTATTATATGTATTGTTCAGTCTAACACTTTAGTTCTTGCTTTTTTTCTTCCAGAACAACGCCTATACTGCAATGTCAGATTCCTACATGCCGAATTACTACAGCCCATCCATTGGATTTTCCTACTCCTTGGGTGAAGCTGCTTGGTCTACTGGGGGTGATCCACCTATGCCCTATTTGACTTCTTATGGACAGCTAAGCAATGGAGAGCCTCATTTTCTCCCAGATGCCATGTTTGGACAGCCAGGGGCCCTTGGCAGCACACCATTTCTGGGACAGCATGGCTTTAACTTTTTTCCAAGTGGAATTGACTTCTCTGCTTGGGGTAATAACAGTTCTCAGGGGCAATCAACTCAAAGTTCAGGATACAGTAGCAACTATGCTTATGCACCAAGTTCATTGGGTGGAGCCATGATCGATGGACAGTCAGCGTTTGCTAATGACACCTTGAATAAGGCACCTGGCATGAACACCATAGATCAAGGAATGGCAGCCTTGAAACTAGGCAGCACTGATGTAGCAAGCAATGTCCCAAAAGTTGTTGGCTCTGCCGTTGGCAGCGGGTCTATTGCCAGTAATCTTGGAACCTCTAATAGCTTGCCCCCGGCTACTATTGCTCCTCCCAAACCAACATCCTGGGCTGATATTGCAAGCAAACCTGCAAAACAACAGCCCAAGCTGAAGACCAAGAATGGGATTGCGGGCTCAAGTCTTCCACCGCCCCCCATTAAACACAATATGGACATTGGAACTTGGGATAATAAAGGACCAGTGGCAAAAAATCCTTCCCAGGCTTTAGTTCAGAATATTGGTCAGCCACCAACCCAAATATCTCCCCAACCAATGGGTCAACAGATGAATAGTAGTCCACCAGCAATGCAGCCTTCAGCAGGACAACAGCCACAACCTCTGCCACCTGCACCACCTCAGCCAACTCAGTTGCCAGTTCAGCAGCAGGCAGCTCAGCCTGCCCGTTGGGTCGCACCTCGTAACCGTGGAAATGGATTTGGCCAAAATGGAGTTGATGGCAATGCAGTAGGACAGTCTCAAACCACCTCTGGGTCTGCACCTTTGGAGCCCCACCCGGTCTTGGAGAAGTTGAGATCTATCAACAACTATAACCCAAAGGATTTTGACTGGAACCCAAAACATGGGAGGGTCTTCATTATCAAGAGTTATTCTGAAGACGATATCCATCGTTCCATTAAATATAACATCTGGTGCAGTACAGAGCATGGTAATAAGAGACTGGATGCTGCTTACCGTTCCATGAATGGAAAAGGTCCCGTTTACTTACTGTTCAGTGTCAACGGCAGTGGTCATTTCTGTGGAGTGGCAGAAATGAAATCTGCCGTGGACTACAATACGTGCGCTGGCGTGTGGTCCCAGGACAAATGGAAGGGGCGATTTGATGTCAGGTGGATTTTTGTGAAGGACGTTCCCAACAGCCAACTGCGGCATATTCGCCTAGAGAACAATGAGAATAAACCAGTGACCAACTCCAGGGACACTCAGGAGGTGCCTCTGGAAAAGGCCAAACAGGTGCTGAAAATCATTGCTACCTACAAGCACACCACTTCCATCTTTGATGACTTCTCACACTATGAGAAACGCCAGGAAGAGGAGGAAAATGTGAAAAAGGTAACTGGTTGAGCAGCCGGGGAAGAGAAATAAAGGGAAGGCTGGATGTTACTGTATAAGATCGAGCAAGTTGTGAACATCAATACCCAAGTAGATTTATTTGCAGAGGTTATAATTAAGTATATAACTCGTGGCAATGGTATTTAAACTAGAATCTGCTCTAGCCAAAATTTGTGAAGTATAGAAGAGCATGACATTTAAGCATGTGGTGGCAGCAAGTAGACTTTTTCCCATTCCCCATGAGATGCTCTGGATAATAGTGCTTATGGTTTTGTTCGTGAACTGAATTAAGTAAATTGAATTATGGGTAGAAATGCTTTTCAATCAATATCTTTGGCATGATTTCTCTTGTTTATGGTGTCACGGTTTTTTAACTCAAGGAATAAGATCAGCTTTGTATTCTGCAGTTATTTTTTTTTTCTTGAGGCATTAACTGATGAGGAATTGGTAGTCACTATACCACCGATGTACCTTAAAAACTGCTAAATGTATATTCTAATTCAGTGGTTCTCATCCCTGGGGAGGTCACAATGTTGTCACTTGGGGGGGGGGCGTGAAGGCTTGAAGAAATGTTAGGATTTAAATTTTGAGTTAAGTCTTGGTGGTCTGTGGCCACAAAAGGTATTTAAAGGGGGTCCTGGTGAAGAAAAGGTTGAGAACCACTAGTGACCTTCCCAACGTGCTTAAAAGGGGTGTTGTTGTTTTTTTTAAAAAACCAAAATATGTCCTTAAACACAAGACTGTTGTACAAGAAAACCTTGTATCTTGAGGATTTGGAATAAGATTTTGTAGTTCTTAGTATCTAAGCGATTCACTAAGATACTGATTTATCTAGGATAACAGTATGTTTTGAAAAATCATAGGTATGCTCTTTTTTTTTTTGCTCCTGATATTTATCCTGAAATATGTGTTTTCTAATAGTGGGTAGGATTTACGCTGTCGCATCATACTCATGGTGTGGCAGTGGCGTGGATAGGTTAATGTGGATAATCACAGACCCTCAATGAAAAAATATCATTTGTAGGACTCAGAAATGTGAAAACCTACAGGTATAATATTTTTAGGCTAACCATGTTAAAGCATCTGGAAAAAAGCAAAATTAATGTTAACGTTCATCTTGGAGATTCAAAGTAGTAAAGAAAATAGTCATGAAAAATAGCAGACCAGCAGAAATATATTACTTTGATGCATTTGATTATTTTTAATAGGCAGCGAGTTTCATATAGTAGTGAAGGCACCAGGTCAGGGGTCTGACTGAGGAATTCTGGGAGTTGAACTCCACAAGTCTTAAAGTTGACAAGTTTGGAGACCCCTGCACCAGATGAGCAACCAGGAGAGAGTGAATTCTACTTAGGCACAAAGCCAGACAGGTGATCTTGAGCCAGTCTCACACTCTTAGCCCTAAGAAGGAGACATTGGCAAACCATTTCAAAAATCTTGCCAAGAGAATTGCAGGGACCTTGTCTGGGAGTCAACACTAATGTAAAGGCAGTTCCCTCCCCCCCTATTTTTTAAATCTTAAAAAAGTATTTGATTAAGTGATTTGATATTTAAAGGTTAAAAACAAAAAGGTTCAGAAGCTGCTCTTCCTAATTGGAATTGAGAATCCTTAAAGACAAAGTATTTGTATCCTATGGCTTTTTCTAAACAACATGATTAAGCCAACATAGCTGTTTCAGTACTCCCTGTAGAATGAGTCGTTTCTCATGGTACCTTAAAATGACAGTATTTGTATTTGATCTTCAGCATGCCAGTTTTGGTTGACACATGCCCATAAGAATCCAAGCCTAGTAGGAGTTGGCTTTCAGATTTGCTGGACAGAAGTATTTATTAATGTCTCTGTCCTGTAGCAATGTTTTTCAAGAACCAGTTTCTGCATCAGATAATTCTATCTTAGGGAAAGACTTCATGCTATTTCTATATCCATGCTGTAAGATGCTGTTTCTAAGACTGATTGCTCACCGTTGCAGAATAATGTTAAGAGATTATGTAGCTGAAGTTTCAGTTTTTCAATTTGATTACTAGTACATCTTTTTTTAAAGGGTTACACTGTATTATTGATTTGATAATTACTTGTTACTGTGTAACTCTTCCAATATAAATTGTAACACTATGGTACTACAGAAACTGTATTTCCAATTTTCTCTGGATGTATAACAATATCCTGAAACTGTAACATCTTATTGATAAGATGTTAGAGCCTAGAACTGTGGCCTTAAAATGAAAGCACTGATTGAATAATTTTATTCCAGTATATGCTGCAAATTTTCCAACTTCTAATTAAAGTAATTTTTCTATTTGCATTACAGTATTATAAACATTTCTGTATAAAATATTTTATGTTGCTTAATAGCAAAAACAAATTGTCTAATCTAGTGTATACCGGCACTTCTGCTAGTGTTAGGATGGCTACTAATAATTTATTCCCAGCTCATCAATTATAGATGTAATATGTTATACACTAGGGCTGTAATGCCTTTATTTTCCTAATATTCAGAACTGCATCAACAAAGCACATGTGTGAGCTTTAAGAATTTGCCTGATGATTGCAGTCTGCTTTTCATTTGCCTTTCTGGACAAAACACATTTAGGTAATGTAAATCAGATTAACTGAAGTCAACAATAATTGCCAGGCTAAGTATGAAGAACAGGAAATCTTTAGCCTTTCTTTTTGGAGTACTTTAATATGGTTGACATTAAAAGAGTGTTCATCAGCTTTTTCACGGTATTTTAATTTCATTTTTTAATAGACACACTTATTCACTATGGCTAAGATTTTTCACAGCCTATATAGTAACAGCTTTTACGACATAGATTGAAGTAACCGGATACAGGTAATCCTCGACTTAACGGCCACAATTGAGTCCAATATTATGTTGCTAAGTGAGACGTTAACTGAGTTTTGCCCCATTTTATGGCCTTTCTTGCCCCATTTGTTCAGTGAATCATTGCAGTTGTTAAATGAGTAACATGGTTGTTAAATGAATCAGTCCTCAGCATTTACTTTGTCAGAAGT
>NW_026682176.1:0-29185 GCF_028640845.1 Ahaetulla prasina | reverse complement strand
ATGGATTAAAGGGAATGCCAAAAGGAATAAGACATACATTAAAAATAATAAGGCATGGTAGTTCACGCACAAAGAAAACAGAAACATCTGTGTCCCAGATGTTTTGTTCCAGACATAGATAAAAATACAATTACTTTGTGGGGGGGGGAAAAAGTGTTTGAGTTTCATTGTGGTTTAGTTATCATTCAGAATTGTCTTCCCTCTTTCAACTGGGGAATTATCTTTTGGAGTCTCCTGTCCCTGGGTCAGTAAACAAGGGAGACTTGTTGCACTCCACTTATCAATGTAATGAGTGGCTAATGTTGCAGCTGCGGTCTGGCTTCTGGTCCTTGGTCGTGCTTCCTGATCAGTGTGGGTTTGGGTCTGCTTTCTGGGTGGATGTGTGGTGGTGACATCCTGTGTGGACCTCGTGAGTGTGGGTCTGGTGTCATTCCTCGTGTTAGGGACACGTTTGTCAATAAGGGCAGGTTTCCAAATGGCTGGTAGGCGGAGGTATCATCTCGCTTTGTTCATGCTGTGGGCGTTTTTCTATCTCGATGGCTTCTCTGATTATTCTGTTGTTAAAGTGTTCAGTTTTGGCGATAGTTCTGGTCTTTTTAAAGTCAATATCGTGTCCTGTGACTTTAAAGTGTTGGACCAGAGAAGAAGTTGGTTCCTCTTTTTTGAATGAGTTCTTGTGTTCTTCAATGCGTGCACTTATTCTTCTGTTGGTTTGTCCAATGTATGTGGTGGGGCAGGCGGTGCATGGGATTTCATATACTCCTTGATTTTCTAACTCAATTTTGTCTTTGGGGTTTCTTAGGATGGTGGATATTTTTTGGTTTGTGCAGAATGCTGTCTTGATGTTATGTTTGTGGAGGATCTTGCTGATTCTGTCTGTGGTGCCTTTTATATATGGGAGGAGGGCTGTGCCATTTTCTTGCTCTCTGTCTTGGGTTTTAGTGGGGGGTTCTTTTTGGATTAGTTTGGTAATCTTATTTCTCTGGAATCCATTGGATGTTAGTACGTTTGTGAGAGTGTGTAGTTCGGTTTTTAGGTGTTGTTCATCAGCTAAGCATTTTGTTCTAGAGATGAGTGTCTTGGCTACGGAGTTGATCTGTGCTGGGTGGTGGTGTGAGTGCATGCAGATAGCGGTTTGTGTGTGTTTTCTGGTAGATGGTGTGTCCTAGGGAGCCATTGGGTTTCTTGTAGACTAAGACATCTAGGAAGGAAGTTGTTAACTTCTGTTTCCATGGTGAACTGTATTTTGGGGTGTAGGCTATTGAGGTGTGTGAGGAAGTCAAGTTTTTCTTTCCGTGTGGCCAGATTATGAAGGTGTCGCTATATCTGAGCCAGAGTTTGGGTTTGTGATCAGATTTTTCTAGTGCTTGGGTTTCAAAGTGTTCCATGTAGAGGTTGGCAATGACAGGTGAGAGGGTGATCCCATGGGTGCGCCTTCTATTTGTTTGTATTTTGTCCGTTATAGATGAAGTATGTGTTGATAGGCAGTGGTTGGTGATCTAGTATGTGCTTGTTATATTTGTTTTGGGATAGCTGTCAAGGCTTTGATTGGCACTTGGGTGAAGAGGATGAGCCTGAGTGGGGTTCCTTTGTATCTTGGGAGGCAGAGTTTAGGCATCTGGATGATTTCTGGGAATGATTCTTTGTTGATTTCTGCTGATGGGGAGGCTTTTTGGATCTAGTGGTTTTTCTAGGTATGGTGGGTCTGTTTTAGGTATGCAGGGTCTTGGAGTAGGTTGTAATTTGGTTTGGTAGTCAGATGTTCATAACCACCGTGCTGCCCTTGTCTGCTGGTAGGATTATTATGCTGGTATCTTTTTCAGGTTACAGTGCTGTCTCTTTGGGTAAGTTGCTTGGGTGGCTTGCTGCTGCAGAGGATGTTGGTGATTTGAGTCTGATTTGTTAGCGCCATCGGGGTTGATTTGGTCAGGCTGGTTTCAACTCCTGATAATGGTCTCAGTGGGATGTATTTGGGAGTGACTGCAGTTGAATCTTTGGAAAGGAGGTTTCAGCTTTGGTGAGGATCATCTGAGATGTTATGCACTGTTTGTTTCTGTTGCTGTGAGTGGAGTTTGTTTCTGCGTTCTGTAGTCTTGAGTTTGTTGGTGTGCGTTCGTCTTGAGGGTGGTCTGTGTTTTAGACGGCAAGTTGTGATTTGTCCCAAAGTGCCGGGTGCATCTTGTTGCTGAGTTTTGAAGTGTGAGGAGATCTTTGTTGATTTGATCTAGGAGGAATCTTTTGTGTGAAGTTCATTTGATTAAGGCAATTTGTTCTTTTTTTATGTTTGGTGGCTGCAGAGTTGAGTGGAATTTCAATTGGAAGCATTTGATTAACATCAGCAGTTTCAGAGGAATGCTCACATAAATGGAAGCTCTTGACTTCTAGTTTTCATAGGTCCTGGTCAGATGGTGGATTTAGACACATTTGTTTCTGAGGTTTTCAGGTGTTTGTATATAGGTCTTGGTTGTTCGGTTTTCTCCCTGTAAAATTGAAGTGTCTGACGATCAAGTCTCATTCCATCTTCAGGCTTCAGCTTCTAGATCGCAGCTATTTCTTCCTTTTAACTGCTAGTTTTGAACTGATTGGGTGAGCTAGTGCCTGATTGGATTTTTTCTGTGCTCTGATTGGCTTGTCCTGTGTTGGTGGGGGCTTGGTTGCTCAGTCAATCTGTGCTGCAGATTTGAGCTGGTGAGCTGCACTGCTGTTGTTTGGCTTTGTGTTGTCGTGCTACATCTTAGTGGGTGTCAGTCTGCTGCATATGGATTGGAGGGTCTGTGGCTAATGTTGCAGCTGCGGTCTGGTCATGGTCTGCTTCCTGATCAGTTTTGTGCTTGGGTATGTGGTGGTGACATCCTGTGGACCGTGAGTGGGTCTGGTGTCATTCCTCGTGTTAGGGACACGCTTGTCAATAAGGGCAGGTTTCAAATGGCTGCGGAGGTATCATCTCGTTTGTTCATGCTGTGTGCTTTATCTCGATGGCTTCTCTGATTATTCTGTTGTTAAAGTGTTCAGTTTCGATAGTTCTCTTTAAAGTCAATATCGTGTCCGACTTTAAAGGTTGGACCAGGAAGAAGTTGGTTCCTCTTTTGAATGAGTTCTTGGGTTTTCAATGCTGTCTTTGTGGCATTGACATATACTTGATTTTCAACAAAGTATTTAGATGTGATAACCAGACAAAAAATGTTTTAGGATCGGCCTCTGTGGTGCCTTTATATATGGGAGACTGTGCCATTTTTGTTTCTGTCTTGGGTTTTAGTGGGGGGTTCTTTTTGGATTAGTTTGGTAATTTTATTTCTCTGGAATCCATTGGATGTTAGTACAATGTTAGTACATATATAAAAGGCACCACAGACAGAATCAGCAAGATCCTCCACAAACATAACATCAAGACAGCATTCTGCACAAACCAAAAAATATCCACCATCCTAAGAAACCCCAAAGACAAAATTGAGTTAGAAAATCAAGGATATATGAAATCATGCACCGCCTGCCCCACCACACATTGGACAAACCAACAGAAGAATAAGTGCACGATTGAAGAACACAAGAACTCATTCAAAAAGAGGAACTAACTTTCCTGGTCCAACACTTTAAAGTCACAGGACACGATATTGACTTTAAAGACCAGAACTATCGCCAAAACTGAACACTTTAACAACAGAATAATCAGAGAAGCCATCGAGAAAACGCCACACAGCATGAACAAACGAGATGATACCTCCACCAGCCATTTGAAACCTGCCTTATTGACAAACGTGTCCCTAACACGAGGAATGACACCAGACCCACACTCACGAGGTCCACAGGATGTCACCACCACACATCCACCCAGAAAGCACACCCAAACCCACACTGATCAGGAAGTACACCAAGGACCAGAAGCCAGACCGCAGCTGCAACATTAGCCACTTCAAACCCTCCAATCCATATGCAGCAGACTGACACCCACTACGAAGATGTAGCACCACCATAACACAAAGCCAAACAGCAGCAGTGCAGCTCACCAGCTCAAATCCCCTGCAGCACAGATTAGACTGAGCACAACCAAGCCCCCACCAACACAGGACACCCCCAGCCAATCAGAGCACAGAAACCCCCAGCCAATCAGAGCACAGCCAAGCTCCCACCCAATCAGTTCAAACCCCACTAGCAGTTAAAAGGAAGAAACAGCTGCGATCACACATTGCTCCCAGAAGCACGGTGAAGCCTGAAGATGACGAATGAGACTTGAAACGCCGCCAAGACACTTCCAATTTTACACGGAGAAACCCAACAACCAAAGACCTATATACAAACACCCGTGAAAACCTCAGAAACAAATATTGCACCTCTACGGGAGGAACCACCATCTGACCAGGACCTATGAAAACTAGAAGTCCAAAGAGCTTCCATTTTATGTGACCTCGATTCTACGAAACTGTCGATGAAAATTTAATCCCCAAATGCTTCCAATTGAAATTCCACTCCAACTCTGCAGCCACCAAACGATCCTAAAAGAACAGAATTGGCCTTAATCAGAAATGAACTTCACACAAAAGATTCCTCCTAGATCAAATCAACAAAGATCTCCTCACACTTCACCTCAAACTCAGCAACAAGATGCACCCGCACTTTGGGACAACCAAACAACTTGCCTGAGAGCCAAACACAGACCACCTCAAGACAGACACGCACACCAACAAACTCAAGACTACAAGAACGCCAGAAACAAACCCCTCCACCCTCACAGCAACACATGAAACAAACAGTGCATAACATCTCAGATAGGATCCTCACCAAAGCTGAAACCGATGTCCTTTCCAAAGGATTCAACTTTGCAGTCACTCCCAAATACATCCCCACTGAGAGCATTATATGAGTTGAAACCAGCCTGACCAAAATCAACCCCGATGACGCTAACAAAATCAGACTCGAAATCACCAACATCCTCTGCAGCAGCAAGCCACCCAAAAGCAACTTACCCAAAGAGGAACAGACAGCACTACTTAACCTGAAAAAAGATACCAGCATAATAATCCTACCAGCAGACAAGGGCAACGCCACGGTGGTTATGAACACATCTGACTACCAAACCAAATTAACCAACCTACTCCAAGACCCTGCGTACAAGCCCCTAAAACAGACCCCACCACCTACCTAGAAAAACCACTAGATCCAAAATAAAAGCCTCCCCATCAGCGAAGAAATCCAACAAAGAATCATTCCCAGAGAAATCATCCAGATGCCCTAAGCCCTACGGCCTCCCGAAGATACACAAAGAAGGAACCCCACTCAGACCCATAGTCAGCTCCATAGGCTCACCTCTACAAAACCTAGCCAAATTTCTCGCCAAACAACTACAGCCCTATGCAGAATCCATCCTCACACGTAAAAACTCATTCCAGTTCATAGAGATCATAAAGAAACAAAACTTACAGCCCAGCGACCTACCGTGAGCTTTGATGTCATATCCTCTTCACCCAAGTGCCAATCAAAGAAGCCTTGACAGCTATCCAAAACAAATATAACCCCCAAGCACATACTAGATCTGACCAACCACTGCCTATCCAACACATACTTCATCTATAACGGACAAAATACAAACAAATAGAAGGCACCCATGGGATCACCCTCTCACCTGTCATTGCCAACCTCTACATGGAACACTTTGAAACCCAAGCACTAGAAAATCTGATCACAAACCCAAACTCTGGCTCAGATACGTAGACGACACCTTCATAATCTGGCCACACGGGAAAGAAAACTTGAAAACTTCCTCACACACCTCAATAGCCTACACCCCAAAATACAGTTCACCATGGAAACAGAAGTTAACAACCAACTTCCTTCCTAGATGTCTTAGTCTACAAGAAACCCAATGGCCCCTAGGACACACCATCTACCAGAAGAAAACACACACAAACCGCTATCTGCATGCACTCACACCACCACCCAGCACAGATCAACTCCGTAGCCAAGACACTCATCTCTAGAACAAAATGCTTAGCTGATAACAACACCTAAAACCGAACCACACTCACAAACGTACTAACATCCAATGGATTCCAGAGAATAAAATTACCAAACTAATCCAAAAGAACCCCCACTAAAACCCAAGACAGAGAGCAAGAAAATGGCACAGCCCTCCTCCTATATAAAAGGCACCACAGACAGAATCAGCAAGATCCTCCACAAACATAACATCAAGACAGCATTCTGCACAAACCAAAAAATATCCACCATCCTAAGAAACCCCAAAGACAAAATTGAGTTAGAAAATCAAGGAGTATATGAAATCCCATGCACCTGCCCCACCACATACATTGGACAAACCAACAGAAGAATAAGTGCACGATTGAAGAACACAAGAACTCATTCAAAAAGAGGAACCAACTTCCCTGGTCCAACACTTTAAAGTCACAGGACATGATATTGACTTTAAAAAGACCAGAACTATCGCCAAAACTGAACACTTTAACAACAGAATAATCAGAGAAGCCATCGAGATAGAAAACGCCCACACAGCATGAACAAACGAGATGATACCTCCGCCTACCAGCCATTTGGAAACCTGCCTTATTGACAAACGTGTCCCTAACACGAGGAATGACACCAGACCCACACTCACGAGGTCCACACAGGATGTCACCACACATCCACCCAGAAAGCACCCAAACCCACACTGATCAGGAAGCACGACCAAGGACCAGAAGCCAGACCGCAGCTGCAACATTAGCCACTTCAAACCCTCCAATCCATACATGCAGCAGACTGACACCCACTACGAAGATGTAGCACCACCACAACACGCCAAACAGCAGCAGTGCAGCTCACCAGCTCAAATCCCCTGCAGCACAGATTAGACTGAGCACAACCAAGCCCCCACCAACACAGGACACACCCCAGCCAATCAGAGCACAGAAAACCCCAGCCAATCAGAGCACAGCCAAGCTCCCACCCAATCAGTTCAAACCCCACTAGCAGTTAAAAGGAAGAAATAGCTGCGATCACACATTGCTCCCAGAAGCACGGGCTGAAGCCTGAAGATGACGAATGAGACTTCGAAACGTCGCCAAGACACTTCCAATTTTACACGGGAGAAACCGAACAAATAAAGAATATATATATATATATATATATATATATATATATATATATATATATATATATATATATATATATAAAAAAAAGATATATATATATATATAATATAATATATATATAAATTTTATTATATCATATATATATATATATAAATTTATATATATATATTTATATAAAAATTTCTGGATTATGCAGATAATAAACAAAAGATGTTGAAATAGCCCAGACTTATTTACTGCAGCAATGATGTTTGTTTTACATCATAGCTCTAAAGCTAATGAACAAAAATCAGAAATGAAAATATTCATTAACATGGCTAACTGAACACACTCCTTGAGAGATCTCTGATTTTTCCTTGTATTTCTTCTAACTACTGCCATCCCATCAGATGAATCTGGCCAGTGTCAGAACTTCTCTGAACTCTACAGAAGCTGGCAAACAGCTTCAGAGTTGAACCCAAAGCTATCTGCATGCCAAACTGAACTGCAATCTGTTTGGGGTTGAAGAATCATTTTGAAATTCACCTTCAAATGGTTATGCCATTGAAGTTATGCCTTCTTTTCTTAATCACCTTCAATGACTTTTAATCTTTAAAACCAACTTGAGGCTCTTTCTAGCTACAGGCTGCTATGTTTTTAAAGACTTCAGATTTTAGATTTCTTTTGTAAAGAACAAGAAAGAAGTCTGCTATCATAAGAAGTGTGAGGAAAAAAAGCTGAGAAAGATAAAGATTGAAAGCTTTTTACTATTGCAGTAACTAGTAGCTTGATCTTCTTAGCTGTTATCAAATCTCTGATTCTGATTAAGAGGAAGCCAAGATGGTGGAGCAGTATAAATATATTGAAAGTCTAACAAAAATAGAATTATTGACCAGCTGTTCTGATATAAAATCCTCTCAAATTACTTCAGATGCAAACATGTAGAATGTTACAAACTACTGAGGCATTCATAACAGCTGAAAATAGATGCATTTATTTTTCAGAATCTGATATTAACTTTCATTACTATGGTTCAAATATTAAATACAACTGAAAGAAGCGTCAGAGAAAAATTTGGGATTTTTCTGACATTAACAAGGTTGAGGATTTTGTGATAAAAAGAAAGGCCTATCTTGTTTGCTCTGCTTGTGATGGCAGTCACAATAATGTATAGAGTCAGACAGTGTAAATCTGTTGTCTGAGCTTGTAAATGGACAGAGAGAAACTGAGTTCAGCATGTTTGAAGAAAGAAGCCCCTAATAGAGGATACTTCTAAAGGAGAGAAGAAAGCAAATCTTTGTGGAATCAAGCTGATATTTGTGTATTGAAACAAAAGTTAAGAAATGCTTATTAAGGTGTGGAACTAGGACAAATATTATGATTTTAAATATGATTTTAAATTTTAATATTAATTTTAATGGGGTTTTAGTTTTATATATTTTAAAGTTTTTAGGAATATAAAATAAGTAATTTGTATTTTAAATTGTAAGAAGACTAGAATGAGTTTTGAGAAGAAGTGTATAAAATCTAAAAATAATAATAATAATAATAATAATAATAATAATAATAATAATAATAATAATAATATACAAGAAGATACTGACTAAATGGAAGAAATAATTTATGATTTATATTTTTCTTCTTGGGATTATAGTGATTTAGAAGAAAAGTTTTTGAATCTTTCTTTAATTTTGTCCTCTGTTCTGGGTATTATATATTTTAAAAAAATGGCTTTGCAAATAGTACCCAAAGTCATTAAAACTTTGAAATTTCTTCAGTTCAGATTGAAAATTAAAAGAAGAAATCAAAAGGAATTAAGAAATTTTTTACAGGAGTTTTGGAGACTCCAGAAATAGATCAAAAATTTGATGAAATAGAGAAAGAGATGTTGGATTTTAAGGAAGAGCAGAAGAGGGAAATGAAATGGTAAAGGATGCAATTGCAAATATTAATCTTGTATTCAGATGGAGGATAGTTTGGAAGAATTAATAGTTAATTTAGAGTTGCAAAGGAAAATAGAGAAATTCAAAGAATCAAAACAATTGGAACTTAGATAATAAGATGGAAGATATACAGAAGGTAGATAGGCAGATGAAGAAAGAGTAATACAATATAGATTAATGGATATGCTATAAGGGTGATTGAAAGGAAGGAAAATTTAAAATAGATTTTTCAAGCTTTTGCTCAGATAAAGTGTGGAGCAGAAGATTTGAGATTAATATTGAAAGAATTTATCGTGTTAATTCTTGGTGGCAAGACAAAATAGATTACGGGATGTGTTATTTATTACAACTAAAAGGTTAGGTATGAAATTTTGCAAGCCTTTATAAAATAAATTTCAAATATTGGGACAAGATATAAAATGATGAAGGAAATTCTCCTAAATGTTAAGAAGAGAAGAGAATTTGCTTTTTAATGGATGAGTTTAAGAAACATCAGATATATTTTAGATGGGAAGTTCCAATGGGTTTGTCAGAATTTAGAGGTAGAATAGAATAGAATAGAATTTTTATTGGCCAAGTGTGATTGGACACAAGGAATTTGTCTTGGTGCATATGCTTGTGACATAAAAGAAAGATAGTCATCAAGGTACAACATTTACAACACAATTGATGATCAATACAATATAAATCATAAGGATTGCCAGCAACAAGTTATAGTCATACAATGGAAAGAGATTGGTGATGGGAACTATGAAATGATTAAAGTGCAGATTCAGTAAATAGTCTGACAGTGTTGAGAATTATTTGTTTAGCAGAGTATAGGGAAAAACTCATCTAGTGTGCAGTGCTCTATAGTCGTTTTGAGTAGGAGTTGAAACAGTTTATGTCCAGGATGAGGATCTGCAAATATTTAGTCGTGTTAATTCTTGGTGGGCAAGACAAAATAGATTACCGAGGGATGTGGTTATTTATTTTACAACTAAAAAGGTTAGGTATGAAATTTTGCAAGCCTTTTATAAAAATAAATTTCAAATATTGGGACAAGATATAAAAATGAAGGAAATTCCTCCTAAAATGTTAAGAAAGAGAAGAGAATTTGTTTTTTAATGGATGAGTTTAAGAAACATCAGATATATTTTAGATGGGAAGTTCCAATGGGTTTGTCAGTGAATTTTAGAGGTAGAATAGAATAGAATAGAATTTTTTTATTGGCCAAGTGTGATTGGACACACAAGGAATTTGTCTTGGTGCATATGCTCTCCGTGTACATAAAAGAAAAGATACGTTCATCAAGGTACAACATTTACAACACAATTGATGATCAATATATCAATATAAATCATAAGGATTGCCAGCAACAAGTTAGTCATACAGTCATAAGTGGAAAGAGATTGGTGATGGGAACTATGAAATGATTAATAGTAGTGCAGATTCAGTAAATAGTCTGACAGTGTTGAGGGAATTATTTGTTTAGCAGAGTGATGGCCTTCGGGAAAAAACTGTTCTTGTGTCTAGTTGTTCTGTGTGCAGTGCTCTATAGCGTCGTTTTGAGGGTAGGAGTTGAAACAGTTTATGTCCAGGATGCGAGGGATCTGCAAATATTTTCACGGCCCTCTTCTTGATTCGTGCAGTATACAGGTCCTCAATTTAGAGGTAGAAAGTATTTTCTTAGTACAGTTATGAAAGCAAGACATTTCTATATTAATGTTTTAAAGAGTGGGAATCCTTTGTTGTTAGATGCTAAGTTAACTGGTTTGGAGATGATGGAAAATAGAATAGGAGAGGGGAGGAATGTTTAAGATGTGAATATGATGATTATGGTTAATTTCTAGAATTGATTTGCTTAGGATATAGGATTTTTGTTATTTGTTATTTGTAAGGTATAAACCTATGGGATGATATTATTTAATTGTGAAGGATGGAAAGTAAAATTTATGAATTTAGATAACGTTGTGGATGTAATGATTTTAATTGTTTACTGTTATATAATATTGTGGATGTAACTTAAATGATTATTCGTTTTAATTGATACGTTTATAGACAGTAAAAGTTATGAAGTTAAGTTGGAAATATTGTATCTGAGAGACTTTATTCGTAATGATATTTGACTGATGGAATAATATTGGAAGATCGGACATTAAATGTTATGACAATTGAAGAAATATATAAGTGATGAAAATTTGAGCTCGAGAAGATGGACTGTAATTTAAGAAATGGACTTATGAAATTTGAAGGAATATACAAGTGGAGAAAATTTGAATTTGAGAAGATGGACTAATTTTAAAAATGGACTGTAAGAAGAAGTAATATGTGAAGGGAAGATTGTATTGGTATTGTTCCTTTTCTTTTTTCTTTTTTATTATTCTTTCTTATCTCTTTATTTTTATTGTGAGGGGATTTAAAGTTTTAGAGAGGGGTGGGAGTTTATGTATATTTTGTATACTTTAGCTTGTGATTGTTGGTCACAATACCCAGTATTTGCTCTGGGAAGTTTGGGGGTGGGGTGGGGGAAGGCGGGAGGAGGGGAGGGAGGAGGGGAAATGATACATGGATTGGTTATTAATGTGCAGTAATGATTGAAGATATGAAATTAAAATTTGAAATGATATTGGGGTTGCCCGACTGCCATTTCAGAAAGAAAGGGAGAGAGGAGTAGAAGGTAGGAAGAAAGTAGGTAGGAAAGAATTGAGAAGGAGGAGGGGAATAAGAAGGTTAGAAAGGGTGGAAGAAGGGAGGAGTGGAGAAGGAGGAGAGGAAATAGTAAAGTGAAGGAGAGGAAGGAGGGGAAAGTAGAAGAGAGTAGAGGGAGGTTGTGGAGAAAGGAAGTGGCAGTCGGGCAGGCCCGAATTAGCAATAAATAAAAATTAATGATTAATGATGGATAACAGATTGTACATAAATATGATGTTGGAAAATGGAAACAAAAATTTATATATATATAAAAATAATCTTTAATACTTCCAGAGAAGAAGAAAAATTTTACTCCATGAAGATAAGCTAAGGATACAAAATTAAGGTGACCAATCTTTTTAGAGGACATTCTTCTTTGTAAGTTTGTCCTCTCTTAAAATCCTACATGTCCTCCTTTCATATTTGAAGACAATAATAATTTGATAGATGCCAATCAGACTTGTTGTGTTATTGACATATTTTGTATTTGACATGACATCTCAAACATAAGATCATTATAGATATGTCCACACAGGAAAATTGTATGAGAAAATAATTATTCATAAAGAATATAGCCTATAACCCATATTGTACTCTTCCCATGGCCTGAGTTAACCTGAGTTGTTTTAGCAGTTTAAGACATTTAACAAGAAGATATATGACTGTTCTAGGAAACAAGCAATAAAATGATGTTTGTACTGTCAGGCTGACCCAAAATTAATAAAAGGAAGAAATATGTTCACAATTTTCTGAAAAGACAGGAATTTCAGAAGAAGAAGATGGTGCTGAATAAGCCAAAATGATATGTAATGTTTGAAAAACAATGCTAAGTAGAAGCATTTTAATTGCCCTGTTGATTATTTGAAAATGTATTTAACCATGTATTCGAGCAGAGTTCATGGAGAATGCAAAGCTTTTAATATATCTTTTAAATAAATCTGCTATTTGTTCATGGCTCCATTTTCATTTTGGAGATTTACCAAAAAGATCTCACAATTGGCAACCTTAGACTTCCATCTGATTGGTTTTTACCTGGGGACTGGGGTACCAGCACTGATTTAGCATTCAAGACTCTCCATGGACTTCTTCTTCAACCTGAATGGAGATGAACAACTGCAGGAAAGCCTGCTGTGAGAGACCAGGAAATGCACTGTCTCAGAGTGAGTATAATTTAGCTCAACCTCTAGTGGTCTGATTTCATGTATTAAAAATTGAGATTAGATGTGATTAGTATACATGTTGAAAGCAATATTTCCTCTGATTCCATAGTCTGGGCTACTACCAGAGGATAATGTTTGAGTGTGTTTTTTAAGGAAAATGTTCAGGATGGCATCAGCATTGTAATAGAATAATATAAAAAATGAATACAAGATAAGCAATCATGGGACTCTAATGAGAATTAGCTGAGGATCTAAGAAAACTACAGTGTGAAATATTATTCTTTCTTTAGAAACATTGAGAGAAGATTGGCTAGTGCCTATACAGATATTAGATAATGTCTATGATTGAATATTGCACAAGGATTTGGCTGACTTATTCTAATAAAGCCATGAGGTGGAGAAGTTTGGAGAATCAGACCTTATTGATAAAATGCCTTGAAAAGTTCTGGGGAGAAGAAATAGCAACTCATTGTTGTATGTAGAAACATAGTTCCATGTTCAGTGGTTTGATTTCTGAACAATAATAATGTTTAGAGGAAAAGAGGAAGATTACCCGCAGTATGCATTGCCCATATCCTCCTCCACAATGAGAATGAAGCAGGAGCACAGGAGAGGCTGCATGGTATGAAGAAAAGTGAAAGAGTTCAGAACATGGCAGTATGGGCAAAGAAGGAAGATGATTTAGCACTAAATGTCAGACAGTATACAATCCTTTCCTAGAGTTACAAGATCACACCCAGGAAAGATACATGATGCTTCCCTTAAGGAAATGCAACAGAATTACTGCTGCTGGGTGCCTATAAACATTTGTAAACATGCCCTTACTTCAACAGACTAAGGAACTATAAAACACAGATGTCTTATTTGCAGGCAGATCCTATACAACTGTTCAATCTTTGAACTGTTTTTGGACCAATCTGTAGACATATGCTGGATTGGCATATTTTGGAATATTTCTTTTCAGAGAGGAGAGATCTCACAGGAAAGCTGCTATGGCATTGGGACAAAAACCCAGAGGGCTGGCTCACCTGATTTAGACTAAGTTTCATTGATCCTCTGGGATAATAAGCCTTGGCTGACCAGGATAAAATGGTTATAAAATGATTTGGATTATCTCCAGAGAGTGAAAAGGGCTGTCTAAAGGAATTTATGAAAGCATTTGAAGTGGATCAGTTGAGGATGCACCATCTGAGTTCCTGAAAAGATCAAAGACTGTTAAATAAATATTCTGGTCTCTCCAAAACACTAGCTTATGAGTTTCTGATGAAAATGCAGTTTGACAAAAGCTTGGCCAGATATCAGAACAGTTACAAATGTGAGGATTGCTAATTCAGATATTACAGTGTTATTGAAGGAGCCAAAGTTTATGAATAGAGATGAGGCCAAGAATAGATGAAAGTCAAATGATGGTTTTCAATGAAGACTAACAAGGCATGAGAAGAAGGATGGGGTAGGCAGAGGCAGAGGTTTTGAGACAGATGTCTACTACTCAGTGGAAATATCCTGGCAAGGAAGGATTTCTTCAATGGAGAACCAGGTGTTGTCAGGTGTAGGAAGTACAAATGCTTGTGAAAGGACATTTCAAAGAATTCCTGAGAAATGGAAACCCAGAAGAGAGACAACGCCTCTATACCCTTATGAAGAGGATGATTAGGGGGTGCTGTTGATTTGTGTCTCACCAACAGCCCTTGATAAATATATTTGTGGGACCAAGGAGAGGAGTATGTTTTCTTGATTGATACAGGAGCTACTCACTTCTATTTGAAAATGCCTGAAGGGATTAAACAGATAGAAAGATGATGAAAATAAAGGTTAAACTTTGATGTACCATTGTTGAATAAGGTGCAATTACAATGACTGTAAGATAAATATAGATGAATATTGTCCAGAAGCAGGACAAACTTATTAGGAAGAGATGCTATACCTATTGGATGTGAGCATTTGTTAACACTGTTATACTGTAAATATCTTAACTGAGGAACAAGAGAAGAAAATAGAACCATGGTTTGGGAGCCAAAATAGAGGAATTTGAACATCCTTCCATTGAAGGTCCCTGAAGGAAGCTGTCCCGATAAAACAGAAGCAATGCAGTATACCACTGAGATGAGAAAGAATTAAAGGTAGTGATAGAGAATTGCAAGATGGGCTGATTGAACTTGCAATATCTCAACATAATACCCTATATCACTTGTGAGAAAACCAGATGGATCTTTTGCTTAGTTCAAGATTTATGCCACAAATGACCTTGTTGTTAGTGCCATTATACAGTGTCGAACCCTTATACTCTTGAGCCATATACTGCATTGTCATAAGTATTTTAGTGTGATAAGACAAAGGATGCTTTCTGGACATGCTTTATGGAAATCAAGAGATATATTTGCCTTGAATATGATTCAGATACACACATACTCAGCAGTACAGATGGTGTGTTTTACCACAATTTTCAGAAAGTCCAATCTGTTTGGGCAAATGTTGAACAGATGTTGAAAATTTAAAACATCTAGATTCTTGTTACAGTATTATGATTTACTCTGTAAGAAAAACAGATGTTAAATAACAAATTTTATAAATTTTTGGATAGTCATTTAGATGTTAGGGCAATAATAATGTATGTTTATAGCCTCTGATCAGCACAATGTATAGAATAGTCTCATTCTATTTGATATTTTCAAAGTCAATATTGAACAATCTGTCCTCATTTTACCTCCTTATAAAGATGGAACTGAGTCAATTTTTCTCAACCAAGCAGGCTGTGTTCATTAACATATGGAGCAAATGCATCTGATAAGCCAAGGTAGCAAAAGAATAAATCCAGAAGAATAGAAGGGTAGTAACCCATCCTTACCAAAACAAAGAAAGATTAGAAAGGTGCTATTAGTGATATTAGATTGTGACAATGACTATACAGAAAAAGTCAGATTTTATATGATAAGTTGTTGGATATTTTGGAAGGTAAGGAAGGTGATGAGAGTAGATTTGAGGAATTGAAAGCTTTGATACAGGCCCAGTGTTGAGCTGACTTGAAAGCCTTTCACTTGTTTGTAGCAGTGAGTATCATAAGGAGATGTCCCAGACATGAAAGAAATAGTGTTCTTGTCCAAATTGATGGATCCTAGTGATTGGTTTTGTACATACAAGATAGCTGCAATAATTTTGTGAGGAAAGTAGAAATTAATTTTGGTCATTGGTGTGAGCAGTTCACATCCAGCATTTATCTTGATGAAAGCAAAGGTGGCTTACCAATGCTAGGCTTTGAAATATGAGGTTATTTTATTGTCCAAGAGAACTTGTCTCAACTGATAGGAATTTAACCAGCAGAATTCCTGTCAGGGAGAGAAAGAATACATAAATGATCTCTGTGACCTTATCTGTTATTGTGTCTCTTCACTGATGACGCTGTTATTCAATACCATTCAATACTTCACTTCAAAATGACCTGACTTTGTTACTGATTGGTCTAAACTGGCAACTAAATATTAACCAAAATGCTCAGTCTATATATTGGTAAAAGAATAATATCAAGTACAAGCTTGATGCACATTACCTTAGACCCCTCCTGTCAAAGACCTTGAGTTTTCATATCAAATGACCTAATGCCAAAGCCCACTGCAACTACATAGCAAAAGCAAGAGTTGTAAACCTAGAGCTTCTTCAAAAATTCTGCACTACTAACCAGAGCATACAAAACATTTGCCAGACCTATTAATACAGCTCATCCGTCTGGAACCCATACCACATCTCTGACATTAATACTATCGAGGGCCCAGAAATATTTTACTAGAAGAGTTCTTATTAAAAACAAAAAATACCTTATACCAGGCTTGAAATCCTGAAAACTTAGAACTCCCGACTCCATATGATCTGTGTTTAACACACAGAATCATCTATTGTAATATCCTTAAAGACTACTTCAGCTTCAATCGCAATAATACAAGAGCAAAATAGATTCAAACTTAATGTCAACCACTTCAAACTTGATTGCAGAAAATATGACTTTGTAAGAGTTGTTAAGCTAACTACCTGACTCTCATAGTTTCTTCAAAATCCCAAAATCTCAACCAAAAACTGTCTACTATTGACCTCACCCATTCCTAAGAGGACTAATGCATAAGAGCACAAAGTGAACAATCCCTGTCCTATTGTTTCTTCATTATAGTATTATATGCATACTTACTTATACTTTTACTTATAAATACTTTTTTGGGTGGCCATGACCGTGGTGGGGTAAGGACCTTTCCTTCACTTCACAGGGCTTATTAATGAAGATTTATGAGGATTAATGTTGTTTGAATGCACCGTTATGGATGAAAGTTAATAAATCATGAAGTGAAAGTGTTAATAGCCCAGCAGACTGAATTTAAAACTGGTAGGTCATCTGAAACTGCTTGAATTAAGGAGTTTTACAGCGTGGGGATGAGCCGACTGGCAGACACACGATGAGTTTGGAATAAATTGTTGTCTTTGCTTTCTATTATAACTATCGTGTTCTGTGTTAAAAAAATTTTTTTATTGCTGAGGCTAAGGAGTGAATATTAAAGACTGAATTTGTTAATGAGAAGAATTTAACTGAGAAATCGATCTTTTGTGTTGGACTGACTGGCAGCAATAAGATTTCACTGGGCGGATAATTTTTATTTTTTTTTTTTGAGGAAATTAATAGCTTGTTTATATTACAGAAAACAAAAAAGGACTTTGTTTTGAAGTCTGTTGTTTTTTTTCTCCTTTGTTGACGTGGAGGAAAAATGGCGCTGATTAATGTTTAAAAGCTGTGAGGTAACTGTGTTTTGTGGAGTGACCATGAGTCATGTTACTGAGATAACGAGTGCAAATAAGCCGCTTCAATTAAAAGATTGCCGTCCCTTGATCTTCATCAAGACCCTCTGTTAAATTGGTTTGGAATCCTAGTTTGGAAAATTTTTTAGGTTTTTTCAAAATGACTCAACAACTTTCAGAAACGCAGCAACTTGCTGCAGCTTTAAATAAAATTGGGGAAAAAATAGCAGGACTATCAGAGCGTATGGATAATATGACATTGGAATTGACATCTGAAATGAAAAAGATGAAAACAGAGATGAATGAAAATTTTGCAAAGCAAAGAGAGGAAATGACAATTATTAAAGATGAAATGGAGCAGATCCATGTACATGAGGTAAAAGTGGACCGGCAAATTGGTGAAATATTTTATAAAAATGAGCAGCAAGAGAATTTGTCTCTTGGAAGAAGAGATGAGGAAATATAATTTGGTTATCCGAGGGATTTCAGAACAAAAGGAGGACAAATTGAAACAGCGGGTTTTAGAATGGATTAATGATCTTGATACGCAACTTACGTTTACAATAGCAGATCTGGCAAGTGTTTTTAGAATTGGATATAGAAGGCAAAATGGCTCTAACAGGAATGTGCTTGTCAGGTTCGCAAATCTTGGTGACAAGCTGGAAGTTATGGCCAAGGTGAGAGAGATGGGAGATGCTTTGAAGTTTGAAGGGAAGACTATTCAAGTCTTCCCGGATATATCAAGAGAAGAAAGGGTATGGAGATTTTTTTTAAAACCAATTACAAAAGTTTTGAGAGATAATGGAATTAAATATAATTGGAGGCCACCACAACAATTGAAATTTATTTATAAAGGAAGGATGCATAATTACCCCAGATATAGATGCATATTATATTTACGGGAGCTTGGACTGATTGAGATGGAGGATTTAATGGAGATAAAAGATCAAATGCTTAAGATGGGTGGAACATGTGAAACATCAACCCCAGAAGAAGAAAAAGGGGCTATTGAGGCAAGACTAAAGGGTTAAAGAGGAAAGAAATATCACCTGTGTTGGTTGAACAGAAGAAGTCGTGAGGATACAGCAGGAGAAGAAGCAGATAAGAGTCTTGGAAAATATGAATGAATGGGAGAGCCATCATTATCTTTTTCTTGAGTGATGAATTTAAATAGACAGCCCGAAAGAAGTGGCCGGACATTGACGCCCCTCTCCCCATTCTCTTTATAGAGGCGAAACCGATGAGGATGTGGGGAAGAAGATTGTTTTTTATTGTTTGTTTGTTTTTGTTTTTGTTTTTGTTTTCTTATCTTTTTATTAAATGTTGGTTATATGGGAGAGTTTAATGTTGGGTGGGGCACAGAAAGGAAGGGATAGGATTGAAAAATTTATATTTTAAATGGGAGTTATAAAAATAATGTCATGGAATGTGAAGGGTACAGGAATCAGATTAAAAGAAGAAGATTGGAATTTAAGATTAAAAGAGATTTACCAGATATTTTATTTTACAAGAAACCCATCAGAAATCTGAAGATTCAAATAGAATGTATATAAAAGGTATGCAAATATATGAAAAGCATTTGGAACTTCAAAAGCTAGAGGAGTTGCAACACTGATATCAGATAGGGTGTATTTTGAAAACATCAGGTAATTTTGGATGAAGATGGAAGATATGTAATAATTGTTGGAAATCTTAATGAGGAAAAAGTCACTTGTTAATTTATATTTACGAATGAAAACAAAGAGAATTTCTTGAAAAATAACAAAATTTTGGAGAATGAAAGTGTAGGAAAGTAATTGTATGGGGATTTTAATTTAATCAGAGATAAAATAGATAGTACTAATCCCACTGCTGTGGAGGAGCAAATAAAATGGGATTTTAATATGGATGCTTCAAACGGCGGTGGATGTGTGAGAGAGGTCAAAGGAATTGAGAGTATATACTTTTTTCTCTAAGATATATAATACATATTCTAGAATTGATTATATTTTTCTTTCTAAAGATTTGTTGAATAATGTGGATAAGGTAGATGTGGGAATTTTTAAAGATTCTGATCATGCAGAAGTTATGGTGGATTTAGATTTTAATTTTGAGAAAAAAAGAAGCTATTGGAGATATGAGGAGAAACTGTATAAAAATGAAAAGGATAAAAAATGGATACTTAAAAAATTGGAGGAAAGTTGGAGATTAAATGATAACGGGGAGGTTAAATTTGAAATTGTTTGGGATGCGATGAAAGTGTTTAGAGGAGAGTATTAAATTATCAAGTAGGAAATATAAAAATTATAAAACTAAAATGGAAAGAGATAAAAACCAGATTAAAGAATTGGAAAATCAATTTTTGCTTACTAAAGAAAAAAAAATTCTTCAGGAGCTTAATATTTTAAGAAATAAAATGATAGAAGAGGATACAGAGTTAGTAAAAAGAAATTTGAGATATTTAAATAGGAATTTTTTTGAATTTAGTAATAGAAATTCTAAGTTATTGGCAAAGATGGGGAAATAAAGAGAGAAGAGAGAAATTGGAGCTTTGATAGATGACAGAGGTATAAGATGTTATAAAAAATTAGAGAAATGTGAAGTGGTTAGAAATTTTTTTCAGAATTTATATTCAAAGAAACCAGTTAATCGGGGAAAATTGCAAAGCTATTTAGAACAATATGTGGTGAAAATTGATCAAACATATAAGGAATTGATGGAAGAAGATATAACACAAGATGAGATTAATGGAATTATACAAAAAATAAAATTAGGGAAAGCTCCAGGTGAGGATGGATTACCTGCTGAGTTCTATAAAGAATTTAAAGAATTAATAATACCAAGATTGCAAAAATTATTCAATGGAATATTACATGGTGGAGAAGTACCTTCGTCATGGAATAGAACGGTGATATCCCTAATTCCTAAGCCAGATAAAGATTTAGAAAGGATTGAGTCCTATCGGCCCATTTCTTTAATTAATCAGGATGCAAAGATATTTACTGCTATTATAAGTAATAGATTAAATAGATTTATAGATAGATATATAAGTTACAACCAAGTAGGTTTTGTGAAGGGTAGATACAGAGTGATATTGTTAGAAGAGTATTAAATATTATAGATGTAGCTGAATATAACGGTGATAAAATTGGTATAGTATCATTGGATATTTTTAAAGCTTTTGATTCGATACAATGGGAAACTATTAAAGTAATTGTGGAGGCTTTAGGTTTTGGTAATAAGTTTATACATGTTATTTCAAAATTGTACCAAAAAAGCAGTGCAAGAGTGAAGGTGAATGGAATATTAACTGAAGAGATAAAATTAGAAGCAGGTACGAGACAAGGATGTCCCTTGTCCCCAACATTATTTTTATTAGCTATGGAAATTTTGACAAAAATGATAGAAAAAGATGAAGAATTAGAAGGATATAAGGGGTATAAGATAAATTTGTATGCGGATGATACTTTAATTATTTTGAAAAATGTAGAGAAAGACCTGAAAAAGATATATAAGCATTTGAAAGAATTTGAGGAAATGACAGGTCTGAAAGTAAATTGGTCAAAGTCAGAATTATTGATGGATAGTAATGGTAATGAGTGGAATATGCAAGAGCAATTTGGGATAAGGATTAAAAATACATTGAAATATTTGGGTATAGTGCTTTCACTCAAGGTTAAAGAATTGAAAAAACTTAATTATGATGTGGTGATTAATGAAATTGAGAAGAAGATAGACAAATATAAAATGTTAAAGTTGTCTTGGTTTGGTAGAATTGCAATGTAAGATGATGTTGTTGCCCAAGTTCAACTTTTTATTCGAGATGCTACCGCTAAATTTGACAGAGAAAGATATTGAAGGATACCAGAAAAAATTGGACAAATTTTGTAATGGTGGCAAAAGACCTAGATTAGTGAAGAAAATGTGGTATCAAAATCAAAGGGAAGGTGGATTGGGAATCCCCAAATTATTTAATTATTACTGCGTATGGTATCCGGATAGTGGTAAAAATATTTAAAGGTGAAGATAACTATTGGAGAGACTTAGAGTTAAGGGATAGAGAAATTTGGATCAAGGTGGTTTTAGATAAAGCAAACTCAAAATGTGTAATTAGAAGTTATTGGTTAAAGATTAAGTAAATGTGGAATAAATTTGTTAAAATTTTAATTCGGATATAATCTTTTGGGGAGACAATTGAATTGGCCGATTAAAATAATATAAAACGTAATGAAGTGATTAAAGAGGAAAATATAGAAATTATTAGAGATTGGATAAAAGTTATGGAAAATGAAAGGAGGAATAAAGAAATTATTGAAAAATTAGGGTTAAGTTGGTTTGAAAAATATAGAAAATGGACAAAAAATTGGAAAATTACTTGATAAATAGATGTGAAACTGAATTTGAATATTTAGTATCTCGGATTATGAAAGATGAAATTGGGCTAAAGGGACTCGTTAGTAGGGTTTATAAGTGTCAGCCTCCACTCCAGTCTTCATATGCTTTTGAATGATTATATCAGTAGATAGAATGTAAAATGTTTATTTCTGTATTATAAACTCTTCATAGACTTTTGAATGTTTCTATCAGTAGATAGAATGTAAACTGTTTATTTCTGTATTATAAACTGTTAGGAAATGAGATGTATCATACCTGAGTGAAGGAGCCTATAAAATTACATAACAGAGGGATGATTAATATGAGTTTTATCAGTTTTCTAACCGATTCCTGAGTTGACTGACATCCAGAGACCTGTGGAAGAAGATACATGAATTGGCATTGGACCAGACCAGCCTGACCTCCTGGAGGAGACAATTATATGATATGTTAGCTATATTTTGTCTCAGTTCCAGCTTTGATTGCTATCAAGACTGTAAAAGTAAAAGTACTTGTTTTCATTCCAAATGAAGTCAAGGTGAATTTTTATTTATAGTCGGAGGTAGCCTGACATTGAACTAATCATGTCTATAACCAGGATTGCAATTGCAATAGGGGAGAAACCCAAATGTGATGGAAGGCCTGCTGAGCTGGGGAGGCGTCTGAGAATTTTTTGACACTTTTAACCCTGAGCTGGAAGATTGCAGAGATCGTGGATTGATAAAAAGCTGGAAGAGGAAATGGAAACCAAGTGAAAGTTACAGTCTGAGTAAAAAGGAAAAAAAGGGAACGTGAGACTTTCGGATTGGCAAAGAGAGAGAGATGACAGACAAGCCAGTTGAGGAGGCATTTGTCTTCCGTGAGGTGAAAGTAAGACAAACAGCTAAAGGTATGAATTATTCAGTCCTCCAGGTGAGGGAGAAGAGGAGGAAGAGAATAAAGCCAGCTAAGGTGATTTCAGGTGGTGAGATTTCTGAAGAGACTGGAAACTCTAGAAAATATGAGGGGGCGCCACCTGCTGACCAAGCAAGGAAGAGGGAAGGAAAAGCCAAAATTCCCCATATCAGAGAAATTTGATGGAAATGCAAGGAGTTGACTGTTCTGGCAAAGTGAATGACCATGATAGACTGGGAAGATTATGGCAGCACAAGTGAGAGTGACTCATAATTTGACCGGAAGAGCAGAAATGTGTACATACAAACCACTTACTGCAAAACTATGAGCATTTTATGACTGCACTGAGGAGGAGGTTTGAGGACCTGGCAGAGCAAAAGGCCAAGGTGATGAAACCATCAGGCAAGGAGGCCGTGGCTGATTATAACCAGGAGTTCAGTGATTTAGTTCCTTGATGAGATGGTCAGGTGATTGTAGACATTTTCAAAGATGGTCTGAATGGAGATCTCTATGAACTGTGTCGAGCACGAGCCTCTCAACTACGCTGTATGGCTGGTACACCCTGGCAGCAGAGATGGAAATCGAGTTAGTAAAGGACCGCGGCAGAAGACAGCGATTGGAGGGCCATCCTTGGCCGTTTTCCAGAAGGAACTTATAGGCCCCAGATTGGAGGGAGGAAGAACGCTCGCTCGTGCTACAGATGTGAAAAGGCCACCGAGCAGCCGACTGTAGAGTTGAGTTGATACCAAGCGACCTCTGGTGGTGAAAAGGAACCAGTGAAGCCAGCTGCTAAGGCGCGAAACCAGCAAAAGTGGGGAGGCGTTGCCAAGAAGGGCACGCCCATCAAGGAGGATGGCGGCGTCAGGTCGACTGATACTGACGACAGCAAAACCACGCCAGAGTCCGATGAAGACCTTTCTGGTGAGTTGGGCACGGGCCCCTTGGACATTCCAGTTAATCTACATGTACCCTCTTGGGTAATAAGGGGAACTGCTAGCACTACTCGATTCTGGATGCACTAGATGTATGGTCAGTCCCGAACTAGTAGAAAAATGGAACTAAGGTTGAGAACCTTATAGACCCATAGCGTTTGCCCAGTTAGATGGCTCTGTGGCAGGGGAGGCCCCCATTTCGTGAACGGAACCCATAGAAATGATAATAGGAGACCACCGCAAATTCTGAACTTCATAGTAGCCCCAGGAATGGACCAACCCCTGTTGTTAGGCTTTGGAACCCCATATTAACTGGAGAGCTCCAAAACCTTAAAAGGGGAAAAGGAACAAGAAGGGACCTACCGTGACCTTGCACCAGGATAAGTTAGGGGCAATGATTGACGGATAGACGAAGAGAGAATACCCAAGGAATACTGGGACTTGCGAAGTCTTTAGTGAGAAAGCATCAGACGATTTCCTCCCATAGGCCTATTGACTGTGCCATAGACATCCTTCCGGGGTAAAGCTTCCAAAGCCAAAAGCTTATCCCATGACCCAAAAGGAATTGGGAGAACTAAATTCATAGACAAAACCTAGAGCGGGGCTTTATCCAACCGGCTAGGCCTCGTGGCGGCGCCAGTGATGTTCGGGAAAAAGAAAGATGGCTCCTTTGTCTTATAGTTGACTATAGGAACCTAAGCAGGTGTCTAAACATATATCCCATGCCACTCATGAAAGATATGTTAGCACATTTAGCGAAGGAAAATTCTTCACCAAACTGGACCGAGAAGCCTACTACAAAGTTCGTAAAAGAGGGGATGAATGGAAAACCGCTTTCAACTGTCCACTAGGATGTTTCCAGTTTAGTACTGCCATTTGGACTGCAGGGGCGCCGCAGTTTTATGCAACTAATAAATGAAATACTCCATCAGCATTTATTCAAAGGGTTCTTGTCTACCTTGACGACATACTTATCTATACAGAAACAATGGAAGAACATATTAAACTAGTAAGAGCTGTACTCAAAAGTTATTATCTGCAGAACTATATTGCAAGCTATCCAAATGTGATTTCCATCAAACCAAAATAGACTACTTAGGGTATCGATTCATTTGATGGGTTAGAAATGGATCCAGAAAAAGTGCCCCACGCAGCAAACAACTCCAAAGTTTTTGGGATTAAATTTCTATCCAATTCATCCTCCTTTGCTCAAATTGCTTTACCAATAACTAACCTCTTAAAAACTAAAGGAGACACAAACCCAAACCATCATTACCTCGAATGGACAATGGAATGTCAGGCAGCATTTGAAAATTGAAACGACTCTCTGCCGCCGAACCTATTTTAAAACACCCTGACATGGATGTTCCTTTTGTAATACAAGCTGATGCAAGTGATGTAGCAGTCAGAGCCGTCTTGCTCCAAAACAATACTGATGGTAATTTACAACCCTGTGCTTTCACTTCTCGAAAATTGACTGAAACAGAAAGACGATGGGCTATTTGGGAAAAAGAAGCTTTGCAGTTCATTGGGCTCTGGACATGGAGACAATTCTTAGAAGGTTCAAATCATCCTTTTGAAGTTTGGACTGATCACAAAATCTAGCTCTGAAGACTCCTAAAACTTTCACTAAACAAGCCCGCTGGGCTCAATATTTTAACCGCTTTAATTTTACTTTACATTATATTCCTGGAAAACTTAGCAGATGCTCTCTCGTTTGCCCCAATACAATTGCACTCGCTCCGAGGTGGTTCAACCAATACTTCCAGTGCAACAGTTGGCGGCCCCAGCCATAACAAAAGCCACTCCAAAGCTGACCCTTCACTCCCAGATGAACTAACCAAGTCGTTTAAAGAAGCTTTAAACACCGATGAACTTAGCGCATTCCATGAATGCACACTCCGTGATGGACTAGCTTGGATTGGAACAAAACTATATGTTCCCCTATCACTAGAGAAACCATCCTACAACGATGCCATGATGCCAAAATGGCAGGACATTTTCGATTTGTGAAAACTTTGCATCTTCTTAAAAGACAATTTTGGTGGCCAAGTCTTAAAAAAGACATTCAGGCATATGTAGCAAGTTGTCCCATTTGCGCATCATCCAAAAGGCCTCCGGGAAAACCTCCTGGACTACTTCAAACGGTAGCCAGACCAGGAACCCCATGGAAAGAAATATCCATGGATTTCATAGTGGAATTGCCTGAAAGTTCAGGCAATACTGTTATTTGGGTTGTGACTGACCTTTTCTCCAAACAAGTCCATTTTATTCCATGTTCGAAAATACCCTCCTCAAAGACTCTAGCAAAGTTGTTTGTACAACACATTTATAGACTTCACGGAGTTCCTGATCGCATCATTTCAGATCAAGGAGTTCAATTCACTTCTCAATTTTGGAAAGAATTTTTACGACTCATTGGCTCCGCCCAAGGATTAAGCTCTTCCCATCATCCTCAAACTAATGGAAACTGTGAACGTTCAAACTCTGTACTAGAACAATATCTGCGATGTTATGTTAACTACCAGCAAGACAATTGGGCAGATCTCTTGCCTTTTGCTGAAGTTGCTTACAACAACTCAATTCATAGTAACACTGGATTTACTCCTTTTAAAATAGCTTCAGGTCAAGATTTTGTTCCTATCTCGGAACTCCCAAAGGAAGAAACTACTGTTTCCTCTTTGTCAGAATGGATAGATCAAATACAAAGCACATGGAAAATGACTCGCAAGGCGATCGACGACGCTCACCGTATGCATAAAAACAAGCAGATAAAAAAAGGTCCCCTGAGAACAAATATCAAGTGGGCGATAAGGTTTATCTTTCCACCAAATATCTTCAAACCACTCAGAAATCTAAGAAGCTTGGACCCAAATATGTGGGACCTTTCCCCATAGTAAAAATCATCAACCCCGTGACGGTACAACTAGATTTACCAAAAACACTTAGAAGAATCCACCCCGTTTTCCATGTGAGTTTGCTGAAACCTGAACACACGTCTACTTTCCGTCCTAACCGTACACCCCCTCCTATACCAATTCTCATAGAGGGAGAACAACACTTTGAAATAAAAGAAATTTTAGATTCAAGAAAACATAGAAATAAAATTCAATATCTTATTTCCTGGAAACACTTCCCGTTATCCCAAGCTGAATGGGTGAACAAAGAAGATGTTCGTGCATCGGAAAAGATAGCACAATTCTATAAAAAATATCCTGACAAACCCTAACTTCTCTTTTTTCTTTCTAGGACTGACGTCCTTGTTGCAGGAGGGCCGAATGTCAGCCTCCACTCCAGTCTTCATATGCTTTTGAATGATTATATCAGTAGATAGAATGTAAAATGTTTATTTCTGTATTATAAACTCTTCATAGACTTTTGAATGTTTCTATCAGTAGATAGAATGTAAACTGTTTATTTCTGTATTATAAACTGTTAAGGAAATGAGATGTATCATACCTCCGTCCAGGGTGAGGGAAAGGAGCCTATTAACAGTGTCGGCTGACATAACAGGGGGAGGGATGATTAACTACTGAGTTTTATCAGCGCGCGGTTTTCTAACCGACACTGCATTCCTGAGTTGACTGACATCCAGAGACCTGTGGAAGAAGATTACCACGAGGGGCCGTGAAGGGGTTGGCATTGGACCAGACCAGCCTGACCTCCTGGAGGAGGAGGGACAATTGGGGGGATATGATATGTTAGCTATATTTTGTCTCAGTTCCAGCTTTGCTTGGCTGCTATCAAGACTGTAAAAGTAAAAGTACTTGTTTTCATTCCAAATGAAGTCAAGGTGAATTCTTTCCTATTTATAGTCGGAGGTAGCCTGACAATAAGATTATAAGTTCTGATGAAAAATTACAAAGAGTGATGAGGACAAATTGGGAAAAAGATCTTAATATTGAAATACCAGAGTCAGATTGGAATGTGAATTGGAATAGTAGAATTATGAGAACTTTATCTATAAGGATTAAAGAGCATAATTATAAAGTTGTTTGGAAATGGTATTTGACTCCAGTAAGATTGTCACAAATGGATAAAAAAATTAGTAAAAAATGTTGGAGATGTGAGATGGAATTGGGGACTTATGAACATATGTGGTGTAAATGTGAGAAGGTTAAAAAGTTTTGGCAACAATTGGAGAAAATGATATTTGAAATGATGGGGAAAGTAATAATATTGAGAGTGGAAACTATATTATTGTTGGTAATTAAGGAAATAGAATTAACAAAATATGAAAAAGAATTGATTAGAATTATGATTATAATAGGTAGAATTATAATAGCTAGATATTGGAAATTAGATGTGATTTTTAGAATAGAAGAGTGGAATTCTGAAATGTGGAAATTAGCCATAAATGATAAAATGACATGTGATATTAAAATTAGAAGTGGTGTGTATAAAGAAGATATTTTCTGGAAGACTTGGAAACCATTCGTGGACTATGCGCTTGGAAAATTGGATGCTTCGGTACCTGTACCTCGAGAATGTGGATTTTGGCAATCATGAGGACATATCCGAAGATCCAAATCTTCCTTTTTTTTTATGTATAGCACAAGGGTGTAATAATGTATTTTCTTTTTTGTTTGTTGGAAAAAAGTAATAAAAATAAATAAATAAATAAATAAATACTTTTTTCTCTCATGATGGGTTATTGTTTATGTGTCAGGCCTGGAAACCATACTAGACTTTAGGGTTCCAGACGCTGCCACATTTTTCCCCTGAGGGGAAGAAGGGGGGCTGAGGGGTATGTTAACATTCTTCAAGCGGTCAAGGTCGGATGGTGTTCACATCTGCAGGAAGAGTGGCAAGAAGATATTCGAATGAACTGGGAGAACGTGGGACCATGTGACCATCAAAGGGGTCAGGGGGGTGGGACTCTTGGGGTTTGTATAACTGGGAAAAGAATCCGGAAATTCAGTTTTGGAATTTCACTCATCGTGTCCAGTTTCCTCATGCTAGTAGAGAACTCTGGAAAACAATGGCTTCTGAGTTTTTTTTATTGCAGAAGAGGTTTTTCTGGAACCGTGACATTATTCCAAAACTCCTAACTTTCTTTTGCTAACGGTACCCTCTCCTCTGCTCAGAGGGGGCCCGTTAGGGGGGTGCTGGGCCCCAGCCTCCACAACCTCCACAGCGGTGCAAAGACCCAGCGAAGATGGAAGAGCAGCAAGCTGAAGGCGTGAAGTAGCACAGAAGTTTGACGATTTAGTTGAAATCACCTACTTCCCATCAGAAGATATGACTCAAAAACCCGAAGTGGTAGAGCCTGCTTGTCAGCTTGGAGCACGGCCCAAAGATTCCGATTCATGGGTAAGCTGTCGTTCGGGAGAAAACATTTCCCCGGGGCGGAATGGAGGGCCCCCTCCCTCTTCTCAACCTCACTTGAGGACAGTAAA
>NW_026682175.1:0-54411 GCF_028640845.1 Ahaetulla prasina | reverse complement strand
TGGCGTCTCCCACTTTGCGTGATCGACTGGCACCAGAATCCCTGATTTATGAGCTTATCTAGCTCCTTGTCAATTTTAGGTTTAAGGGCAAAGGACTCTCCTTGCCTTTAACCTAATGGGGCTACCTGGGGTCTAAGTTGAAGGAAATAGGGGTCCCTTGTACTTGCCCAGGCAGTCCTTGAAAACATCTTCGAACTCGTTCATGAGTATGTCTTTCAGGTTACAGTCACTTCTGTAGATGCCAGTCACTCCCATGCCCAGTGCACGAAACCAGTCTAGTCCCAACAAACTAGGCAGGGTCCCTTCGACGATCGTGATGGGCAGGGTCTTCTTGTGTGGTCCGTACTCGACTCGGACAGAGGTGGTCCCTCGAACAGGGATGCGATTCCCTTGGTAGTCGTGGACTCGTAGCCGTTGTGTTTGCAGGTGGCGCGACTGATGGCAACGACTTTGCCAAAGTGTCCCAGGACATGATGGTGATCGCTGACCCGGTGTCCACTTCGAGTCGGCACCGTACTCCTTCTATTTTGGGCTTGGTGAAGATTTTCTTCTCCACCCGGGTTGAGGCGCGGCCTATGACCACAGTCGTTTGATTCGAATTCGCGCCTTTTTTGTTTGAGCCAATCGCGGGTCGCCTTGCCGATCCCGCGCTCTGATTGGCCGATTTGAATTTTCGGCGGGAAGGTTGGGGAGCTCGACAGACTTGAGCTAGGTGCCCTTTCTTCTCGCACCGCCGACATGTAGCGTCCTTGAACTTGCAGTGTTGGCGCTGGTGTTGACCTCCTCCGCAACTTCCGCATTCATCCCGGTCCTCTTTGCCGCGTTTCTCGGTTCGACAAACCCCTTCCTCATCCTCACCGTCAGATTCGGTCTGGATCTCTTCTTGGTTCTCGGGAGGCTAAGACTGTAGGGAGTGGGGATCGCCAGTCCTCACACAAGTTGTGAAGGCAGCCATCAGAAGTGCTGGAGCCGCTTCCAGGCAGACCCTGGGAGAACTCGGAGCTCTCGGTGGCTAAAGGGGAAGAAGAAGAAAACTCTGGGCATGTTGAGAAGACACAGACTCCTGTTGCTGGAAGAAGGGCTGCTTCTCCTGCAGTCCCCCCCACCCCCGTCCTTGTGCCTGCACTCCTCCCTCCTCAGCCACCTTCTCCTCCCAAACGGTCTTCCTGCCCAGAGGGGCTCCATCCGTGGTCAAGGTTGGCTCCCCGCCCCCCGCTCTTTTAAACTGAACTGCATTGGGCTTTTCTGGATTGTTGATAAATGATCCTGGGAGAAAGCAGCAGCCGGCCACTGTGGAGGCAGCTGTCAGACTGTCTCTGATTATATTTAGGAAAGAAAACACCTTGACTTCATTTGAAAATAAAGGAAAGTACTTGTTGTGACCCAGGTTCCTGGACCCGGACTCCTGGACTCGGATGATTCAGAAAGTGAGGGAGAAGACCTGGCAAGCCCTGCTTCTCTTGGGCCCTCTCCCTCCCTGGCACCCACTCAAAGGGAGGAGGAGGGGCGGCAAGGCCTGATTCTCCCGAGCCTTCTTCTGATTTATAGCCCCAAGAACAGTTTTGGAGTGATGCAAGACTGCGCAGACGTGACCGGCGCGCGCAGCAGAGGAAGCGTTGGGACAAAGTCAAGGAATGATGGTCATGCAGTGACATCTGCAGAGACTATAAATAGGAGGCGGGACTTCCTGGTTTTTTGTCTTGGACAAAGCAATGAATTTGCGCGGGCAAACTGTATCAATGGAGGGAAGAATATATTCGTGAGTAATTCTGGCCTTATCTATAATTTCCTCGTTATCTCCAGAGACTTGGCAGGCCCGTGGGTAGACGTGGCCAGGACATTTATCTATGTAAATAAAGTAGAAGAAGGCCTTTGACTGACTCTTTGTTGGGAGTATTGGGGAGGAAACAGAACAGTACTTTTACTAAATACATCTGGACTACAGCTGTGTAAAGTTGAATCTGAGACAAAATATGGCCAACATCCCATATCCCCTCGTTAGTCCCTCCTCCCCACAAAAGGTCAGGCAGGGCTGGTTCAATGCCAGCTCCTTCTCGCCCCCCCCCCATGCTAATCTTCTTCCGAAGGTCTCCGGCAGTTTATCATCTCAGGAATGCAGGGTTCGTTGGAAAGCCCGCGCGTCTGGCGTTCATGCTGATTTCAAACCTTTCCTTCCCCCTCCCTTCTTCTTTTATGTCAGACGACACTCTTAAAGGGCCGTCTTCTCTTAACCTGAATAGGATAGTAATACATCTTAAGTCCATGAGCTATTTTACATTAAACATAATGACACTGCAATCTAACTACTGCATATAGATTGTACAAATAGAAGTGAGGATTGGAGTGGAGGCTGACAGCAGCGCTGATCCGTTTCAGGTGGTCAAAAGGGACGGGCATAAGAGCACAAAGGTGCCTACTGTTCCTGTTCTATTGTTTCCTTCATTATATCTGTTTGATTCGGGCAATAACGAGGCAGGAGACCAGGATAGTGACAACAGCTCTTTACTATATGGTGACCCAGCAGCCAGTGCTGGGAAAAACCTCTCTTTATATACAGTTTAGCCGGAGGCTTCAACCAATCAGCAACGTGCTTTTTCCCCACCAAAACTTTTAAAGATACATTACACTCCTTCCCTCCCAGAAAACACTTTACCAATATTTGCATAAAATTAGCATCTTATTTTTCTACGTAATCACGCAGGTAGACTGGGCGTCTCCTGACTCTTTCGGACCTGCGCAATTCACTTTCTGGGAGTGAGTCGAGCTGACCGGAGGGACTGTTTGTTCCTCTCAGCTCCTCCTCTAGGCCATCCGGCCCTGGATTATTTGTAGAGTCGTCCCTGCTGTCTTCAGGATGGGCCGGTTGGTGTCGCTGGACCTTCTGGAATTCAGATAAGTCGCTTGCCCGGGTTTGAGTCAGCTGTGGATTCATCGTGTAGTCAGGGCCTGTTTCGCCTGTTTCTGATTTACCGGTTATGCGTTTCCTTATCTGGTCTATGTGGCGCTTCATACCCGGCCATCCTCTATCTCTACTAGATATGATTTTGGTCCTGTCTCTAGGATTTTCCTGTTACCCAGGTCGGGCCTCTTGTGTGTGCCCACACTAGGTCACCTACTGCCATCCTCTTGTTTTACCCTGTACCCTTTGTAACCGTCAGGTAGTTTGGGTTTAAACGATCTAGTGGGCACCTGAGCTTCCGACCCATTAATAGCTCTGCCGGGCTTCTGCCAGTTGTGACACAGGGGTTCTGTGTTGGACCCAGGAAGGTATCGATTTTGTTTGCCAGCCTGGCCTGATTCTGACAATGCTTCTTTGCGCCCAACGGAACGTTCTGCAAGGCCGTCGTCGCAGGGTGGAAAGGCCGAGGACATGCCGGATGCCCTTCTGCCAAGTATCCCTCAAACTGCCGTGAATTGCGGGCCATTATCGGAGACTAACGTGTCGGGCAACCCGTCAAATAGGTGCCGTGAGGACTGAAATCACGGCCTCGGCTGTCATGGATCTCATGAGAATGATTTCCAGCCATTTGGAGTAGGCACTACTACCAGAAAGGTTTGGCCGTGGAAGGGCCGGCAAAATCGATATGGATCCTAGACCAGGGCCCTGGGGTCTCTCCCATTCCCGAATCGGGCCGTTGGGGTAGTGGTCTGGACTCTGGCAGGCCTGGCATTTCCCTACCCTTTCAGCAGTCCATTAAGGGCCACCACATAGCTTCGCTAGACCCTTCATTCTCACGATCCTGGGTGGCCTTCGTGAAGGAGTTCCAATACCTTTTCCTCAATTTCTCCGGGATCACCACCGATCCCCCATAGCAGGCACCCCTTGAGCTGAGAGTTCCCACGCTTTTACAAATCTTTGAAACGCTCGCAGCGGGCCAACCTCTTTGTACCCAACCATTACAGTCCTTATTGTAATGTCCTATAAGCCCACCACTCCTTTGGATGTGACTGGGCCAGAGTCCAAAGAGTCAATTAGCAGAACTGGTATCCCGGAGTGGGGTCTTCGATAGTCTCTGGTAACGGGCATCTGCTCAGGCGTCTGCATGCCCCAATTCCTTCCTGGCCAGTAATTTGTGAATATGCCAGGAAGATAATCCATCGGGTCAGTCTGGGCGAGTGCCACGGTGGCTCGCCAACAACCCTAGCAGGGTCTGTGGTCCGTGATGATTTCAAAATCACGACCAAATACATATTCATGGAATTTCTTTACCCGAGACTATAGCCAAGGCTTCCTATCAAGCTGGCTATAATTCCTTTCAGCTGATGACATGGTTGGGTAATATGCAATAGGGGCTTCTGTGCCATTTACAACTGGCTGAGCACAGCCCCACCTAGGAGATGCATCACAGCACTAATGGCAACGTGCCATTGTACTGAATAAGGAGGCTATCGCTAGAGATTCTTTACCCTTCGAATGCCCTAGCTTCCGCCTTTCCCCAAGACCATGCAGCTGTCTTTGCTAGTAGTTTGTGAAGCGTTCGGCATTGTTGCCTTATTTTTAAAAATGCCGCGAGAAGTTGACCAGACCTAAGAATGCCTGTAACTCCGTTTTGTTCTGGGACTGGGGCCTTCCTGATGGCCCGTACCTTGCTCTCAGTGGTGAATCCTTCCTGTCTATTCGGTAGCCCAGAATTCCACGATTCAACCCCGATATGGCATTTGTTCAGTTTAACTTTAGACCGCAGACCGGAAAATGCCCAAAACTTTTCGCAGCCTACTAATTCCTCTAGGTTCTCAGGATACCAATACATCGTCAAGTATGGTACCACCTGGTAGTCCTTGCACAGTCGCCCATTAGGTTCTGAAATAACCCTGGAGCCACACTAACCCCAAACTGTAACCGGGTACTTAAAAGCCCTCTGTGAGTCACAATTGTCTGTGCTCGCTGTGCTGCTATCTAAAGATACATTACACTCTTCCCTCCCAGAAAACACTTTACCAATATTTGCATAAAATTAGCATCTTATTTTCTACGTAATCACGCAGGTAGACTGGGCGTCTCCTGACTCTTTCGGACCCTGCAATTCACTTCCTGGGAGTGAGTCGACCTGACCGGAGGGACTGTTTGTTCCTCTCAGCTCCTCCTCTAGGCCATCCGGCCCTGGATTATTTGTAGAGTCGTCCCTGCTGTCTTCAGGATGGGCCGGTTGGTGTCGCTGGACCTTCTGGAATTCAGATAAGTTTCGCAATTGCCCCGGGTTTGAGTCAGTTGTGGATTCATTCGTGGGTAGTCAGGGCCTGTTTCGTCTGTTTCTGATTTACCGGTTATGCGTTTCCTTATCTGGTCTATGTGGCGCTTCCATACCCGGCCATCCTCTATCTCTACTAGATATGATTTTGGTCCTGTTATCTCTAGGATTTTTCCTGTTACCCAGGTCGGACCCTCGCTGTAGTTGTGTGCCCACACTAGGTCACCCATCTGCCATCCCTCTGTTTTACCCTGTACCTTTGTAACCGTCTGGTGTGTAGTTTGGGTTTAAACGATCTAGTGGGCACCTGAGCTTCCGACCCATTAATAGCTCTGCCGGGCTTCTGCCAGTTGTGACACAGGGGGTTCTGTGTTGGACGGCCAGGAAGGTATCGATTTTTGTTTGCCAGTCGCCTGGCCTGATTCTGGACAATGCTTCTTTTGCGCCCGAACGGAACGTTCTGCAAGGCCGTCGTCGAGAGGTGGAAAGGCGCGAGAGGACATGCGGATGCCCTCTTCTGCCAAATATCCTCAAACTGGGCTGCCGTGAATTGCGGGCCATTATCAGAGACTAACGTGTCGGGCAGCCCGTGCGTTACGGTAATAGTGCCGTGAGGGACTGAAATCACGGCTTCGGCTGTCATGGATCTCATGAGAATGATTTCCAGCCATTTGGAGTAGGCATCGACTACTACCAGAAAGGTTTGGCCGTGAAAGGGGCCGGCAAAATCGATATGGATCCTAGACCAAGGGCCCTGGGGTCTCTCCCACTCCCGAATCGGGGCCGTTGGGGGTAGTGGTCTGGATTCCTGGCAGGCCTGGCATTTCCCTACCCTTTCAGCAATTTCCGTGTCCATTAAGGGCCACCACACATAGCTTCTCGCTAAACCCTTCATTCTGACGATCCCTGGGTGGCCTTCGTGAAGGAGTTCCAATACCTTTTCCCTCAATTTCTCCGGGATCACCACTCGATCCCCCCATAGCAGGCACCCCCCTTGGGCTGAGAGTTCCCCACGTTTTTTTACAAATTCTTTGAAACGTTCGCCCGGCGCAGCGGGCCAACCTCTTTGTACCCAACCAATTACAGTCCTTATTGTAATGTCCTTGTACGAAGCCCAAGCCACCTCCTTGGATGTGACTGGGCCAGAGTCCAAAGAGTCAATTAGCAGAACTGGTATCCCGGAGGTGGGGTCTTCGATAGTCTCTGGTAACGGCATCTGCTCAGGCGCCTGCATGCTAATTCACCTTCCCGGCCGTTATGTAGTAATTTGTAGGAATATGCCGCTGGGAAGATAATCCATCGGTCAGTCTGGGCGAGAGTGCCACTGGACGTTGGCCGGTCGCCTGCCAACAACCCTAACGGGTCTGTGGTCCGTGATGATTTCAAAATCACGACCAAATACATATCATTGGAATTTCTTTACTCCGGAGACTATAGCCAAGGCTTCCCTATCAAGCTGGCTATAATTCCTATTCAGCTGATGACATGGTTCGGGAGTAATATGCAATAAGGGCTTCTGTGCTATTTGGCAGCACCGTGGCTGAGCACGCCCCCACCCGTAGGGAGATGCATCACAGCTTAATACTAATGGCAGCGTGCCATTGTACTGAATAAGAGGCTATCGCTAGATAGGAGATTCTTTACCCTTGAATGCCTAGCTTCCGCCTTTCCCCAAGACCACGTAGACTGTCTTTGCTAAGTAGTTTGTGAAGCGGTTCGCTATTGTTGCCTTATTTTTAAAAATGCACGTAGAAGTTGACCAGACCTAAGAATGCCTGTAACTCCGTTTTGTTCTTTGGGACTGGGGGCCTTCCTGATGGCCCGCATTTGCTCTCAGTGGGGTGAATCCCTTCCCTGTCTATTCGTAGCCCAGGAATTCCACTGATTCAACCCCGATATGGCATTTGTTCAGTTTAACTCTTAGACCGGCAGACGGGAAAATGCCCAAAACTTTCGCAGCCTTACCCCTAATTCCTCTAGGTTCTCAGCGGATACCAATACATCGTCAAAGTATGGTACCACCTGGTAGTCCTTGCAATAGCCGCTCCATTAGGTTCTGAAATAACCCTGGAGCCACACTAACCCCAAACTGTAACGGGTGCACTTAAAAGCCCCTCTGAGTCACAATTGTCTGTGCTTCAGCTGTGCTGCTATTCACGGGTAGCTGTTGATAGGCTTGGGCCAAGTCTGGCTTGGCAAAACTTGCTTGCCCAATGAGTGCAGTAAGTGCTGTACCACCGAACGGGTAAGCACTCTTTGCAATGCTTTGTTAGCGTTGCCTTGTAGTCAGCAAATCCGGACCCACCCGTCCGGTTTGACTGGGGTGACTATAGGGTCTCCATTTAGCATGGTCAACTGGCACTAGAATTCCTGGTTTACTAGTTTGTCCAGTTCCCGGTCAATCCTGGCTTTAGGCTAACGGGACCCTCCTAGCCTTTAAACGGATAGGGCGACTTGTGGGTCTAAGTTAAACGAGATAGGGTCCCCTTGTACTTGCCCAGGCAGTCTTTGAAAACGTCCCCAAACCTCCTTCAAGCAGGTTTTTTAGGTCGACTCGCTCTGAAGATTCCAGTCACTCCCATGCCCAATGCTCGGAACCAATCCAGTCCCAATAAGCTGGCAGGGTCCCATCGATCATGGTGATGGGCAGAGTTTTCTTGTATTGTCCATACCTGACGTGACGGACGTTACCCCTCGAACAGGGATGCGATTCCCTTGCAGTCTTGTACCTTTAATTTCTGTGGTTGCAGCTTGCGCTTTTATGATGATGGTAAGGCTCTCCTGCCCAGATTGTCCCAGGACATGATCGTGATCGATGAGCCGTGTCCACCCCAATCGGCACGGCACCCCTCAATCTTTGCTTTGTAGATTTTTTCTCTAGGCGGTTGATGCGGACCCACCTCACGACAGTCTGATTCAACTTCGTGCCTTTTTAAACTGACCACTCGCTGGGCCGCCTGCCTCCGCCGCCTGATTCACGGGTTTGAATTTTTGGCAGGAAGGTTGGGGTGTCGACAGGCCTGTGCTATGTGCCCTTCCTTTCGCATCACCGACAAACCGCATCCTTAAATTTGCATTGTTGTCGCTTGGGCCCTCCGCAACTCGCGCGCAGTCACCCCGTCTCTCTTTCTCCGGCCTCCCGTGGAAAACTCCTTCTCTTCCTCACCGTCCGACTCGCCTGGATTTCGCTAGGGACCGGCTGATTTCAAGACCAGTTAGTGCGATGCATCGGCTTCTGTAGGGTTTCCGCCGCTTGGGTGCAGACATCTCGTGAGCCCTGGCCGGCCCAAGGCGCTTGCCAGCTGCTAGGTTGCTAGACAGCAGCCGCCTCCAAACGGATGTCCTGACCCGGATGAGTTGCTCCAGCAGTGCTCATCCAAGTCTCGTACTGCAATGTTTTGAGGCTTTCCTCAGGGCGCCATGTATGTGCTGATGGACTCGCCTCTTGCTGCCTGCGCCCCGACCAACCGCGCACATACTTGGGACCATGGCATAATGGGCTTTCAATAAAGTCTGCAGAGTTTGCCACGGTACCGACTGTACGGCGTTGGCTCGCCACGATTCTGCGTGTCGAAAACTTCTGGACCGCAGTGGCTCAGGAAATACGCTCGCTTCCTGTTGTCTGAGACCCTTTGAAGTTCGTTTGCCTCAAGGAAACACTCAAGTGAGCCATGTGACCCCCATTTTCCTTAGCTGGGTCGAATGGCGCTGGCGGTGTGTGCTGGACATCGCCAAGCTTTCCGCCTTGTTTGCTGGGTTCGCGTCTTCCTGGTGAATTCAGCTCTTTTCCTGACGCTCTTAGCCTCGCAATCCCACCTTCGTCGCCAGTGTTAGATTCGGGCAATAACGAGGCAGGAGACCAGGATAGTGACAACAGCTCTTTACTATATGGTGACCCAGCAGCCAGCGCTGGGAAAAACCTCTCCTTATATACAGTTTAGCCGGAGGCTTCAACCAATCAGCAACGTGCTTTTTTCCCGTCAAAACTTTTAAAGATACATGACTCGCAAGGCGATCGACGACGCTCACCGTGCGCATAAAAAACAAGCAGATAAAAAAAGGTCCCCTGAGAACAAATATCAAGTGGGCGATAAAGTTTATCTTTCCACCAAATATCTTCAAACCACTCAGAAATCTAAGAAGCTTGGACCCAAATATGTGGGACCTTTCCCCATAGTAAAAATCATCAACCCCGTGACGGTACAACTAGATTTACCAAAAACACTTAGGAGAATCCACCCCGTTTTCCATGTGAGTTTGTTGAAACCTGAACACACGTCTACTTTCCGTCCTAACCATACACCCCCTCCTATACCAATTCTCATAGAGGGAGAACAACACTTTGAAATAAAAGAAATGATTTGAACCTTCTAAGAATTGTCTCCATGTCCGTAGAGCCCAATGAACTGCAAACGCTTCTTTTTCCCAAATAGCCCATCGTCTTTCGGTTTCAGTCAATTTTCGAGAAGTGAAAGCACAGGGTTGTAAATTACCATCAGTATTGTTTTGGAGCAAGACGGCTCCGACTGCTACATCACTTGCATCAGCTTGTATTACAAAAGGAACATCCATGTCAGGGTGCTTTAAAATAGGTTCGGCGGCAAAGAGTCGTTTCAATTTTTCAAATGCTGCTTGACATTCCATTGTCCATTCGAGGGGTAATGATGGTTTGGGTTTCGTGTCTCCTTTAGTTTTTAAGAGGTTAGTTATTGGTAAAACAATTTGAGCAAAGGAGGGATGAATTGACGATAGAAATTGTGTAAATCCCAAAAAAACTTTGGAGCTGTTTATGCGTATGCGTGGGGGCCCATTCCAAAACAGCTTTCACTTTTCCTGGATCCATTTCTAACCCATCAGCCGAGATGCTATATCCTAAGTAGTCTATTTTGGTTTGATGGAAATCACATTTGGATAGCTTGCAATATAGTTCTGCAGATAATAACTTTTTGAGTACAGCTCTTACTAGCTTAATATGTTCTTCCATTGTTTCTGTATAGATAAGAATGTCGTCAAGGTAGACAAGAACTCCTTTGAACAAATGCTGATGGAGTATTTCATTTATTAGTTGCATAAAACTGCGGGCGCCTGCAGTCCAAATGGCAGTACTTCGAAACTGGAAACATCCTAGTGGACAGTTGAAAGCGGTTTTCCATTCATCCCCTTTTTATACGAACTCTGTAGTAGGCTTCTCGCAGGTCCAGTTTGGTGAAGAATTTTCCTTCGCTAAATGTGCTAACATATGTCTTTCATGAGTGGCATGGGGTATATAGCCAAGCACACTGCGTTTAGGTTCCTATAGTCAACTATAGACGTAAAGGAGCCATCTTTCTTTTCTCCCGAACATCACTGGCGCCACACGCGAGGCCCAGCTGCTTGGATAAAGCCCCTGCTCTAGGTTTTGTCTATGAATTTACATTAGCTCTCCCAATTCCTTTGGGTCATGGGATAAGCTTTTGGCTTTGGAAGCTTTACCCCGGAAGGATGTCTATGGCACAGTCAATAGGCCTATGGGGAGGAAGTACGTCTGATGCTTCTCACTAAAGACTTCGCAAGTCCCAGTATTCCTTGGTATTCTCTCTTCTCCGCTCATCCGCTCAATCATTGCCCTAACTTATCCTGGTGCAAGGTCACGTAGGTCCCTTCTTAGGTTTCCCTTCCTTTAAGGTTTTGGAGCAGGCGTGGGACTCCGTTCTCCAGTTAATATGGGGGTTCCATTTCCTGCAACCATGACAAGCCTAACAACAGGGTTGGTCCATTCCTGGGGCTACTATGAAGTTCAGGAATTTCGGGTGGTCTCCTATTATCATTTCTATGGGTTCCGTTACAATGTATGGGCCCTCCCCAGCCACAGAACCATCTAACTGGAGGCAAACGCTTATGGGCCTACTTAAGGTTCTCAACCTTAGTTCCATTTTTTCTACTAGTTCGGGACTGACCATACATCTAGTGCATCCAGAATCGAGGTAGTGCTAGCAGTTCCCCTTATTACCCGAAGAGGGCATATGTAGATTAACTGAATGTCCAAGGGGCCCCTGCGGCTCAACTCACCAGAAGGTCTTCATCGGACTCTGACGTGGTTTTGCTGTCGCCAGTATCGTCCGACACTCGCCATCCTCCTTGATGGGCGTGCCTTCTGGGCAGCGCCCTCCCCACTGTATTGTCAGTCCTCGACACTTCGCCATCCTTCTTGATGGAGTGCCCTTCTTGGCAACGCCCTCCCCATTTTTGCTGGTTTACGCGCTTCTTTAGCCGCTGGCTTCACTGGTTCCTTTTCACCACCAGAGGTCGCGCTTGGTATCAACTTAACCCTACAGTCGGCTGCTCGGTGGCCTTCTTTTCCGCATCTGTAGCACGCAGACGCGCGTGGTCTTCCTCCTCCAATCTAGGGACGTCCCTATAGGTGCCTTCTGGATAACGGCCAAGGGATGGCCCTCCAGTGCGCTATCTTCTGCCACGGTCCTTCACTAGCTCGATTTCCATCTCTGCTGCCAGGTGTACCAGCCATACAGCGTAGTTGGAGGCTCGTGCTCGACACAGTTCATAGAGATCTCCGTTCAGACCATCTTTGAAAATGTCTACAAGGGTCACCTCCGACCACCCTCTCATCAAGGGAACTAAATCACTGAACTCCTGGTTATAATCAGCCACCGGTCTCCTCCCTTGCCTGATGGTTTCATCCGACCTTTGGCCTTCTGCTCTGCCAGGGGGTCCTCAAACCTCCTCCTCAGTGCAGTCATAAAATGCTCGTAGTTTTGCAGTAAGGGGGAGTGGTTTGTATATAACGACACATACCACGCAGCTGCTCTTCCGGTCAAATTATGGGTCACAGCTCTCACTTGTGCTGCCTGTGACCAATAATCTTCCCCCCAGTCTATCATGTGGTCATACACTTTCGCCAGGAACAGTCCCAACTCCTTTGCATTTCCATCAAATTTCTCTGATATGGAATTTTTGGCTTTTCCTTCCTGCGCCTTGTTGCATGGTCAGCAGGTGGCGCCAACCCCATCCAATTCAGCTTCCTCTGGGGAGAGAGTTTCCGTCTCTTCAGAAATCTCACCACCCTGGAAATCACCTCTAACTGGGCCCTTTGTAATTTCTTCTTCCTCTTCTCCTCCCCCCTTGGTGGACTGAACAGGGGATTCATACCTTTGGCGAACAGCTAGCCTTACTTTCACCTCACGGAAAGGCGAAGGCTTCCTCCAGCTGGGGTCTGTCTCTTATCTCTCTCTCTCTCTGCCAATCCGAAAGTCTCACCGTCCCCTTTTTTTCTCTTTTTGTTACTCCAGGCTGAAACTCTTCGGCACTTGGTTCCCACCTTTCCTCTTCCAGCTTTAATTGCTCAATCCACCGAGCTCTGCAAACTTCCAGCTCGGGTTAAAGTGTCAACAAAATTCCTCCGGACGCCTCCCCAGCTCAGCCGGCGGCAGTCCTTCCATCACATTTGGGTTTCTTCCCGGTATTGCGATTGCAATCCTGGTTGGTAGACATGGGTGAGTTCCAGCTTAATGTCAGGCTACCTCCGACGGTAAATAGGAAAGAATTCACCTTGACTCCATTTGGAATGAAAACAAGTACTTTTACTTTTACAGTCTTGATAGCAGCCAAGCAAAGCTGGAACTGAGACAAAATATGGCAAACATATCATATCCCCCCAATTGTCCCTCCTCCTCCAGGAGGTCAGGCTGGTCTGGTCCAATGCCAACTCCTTCACGGCCCCTCGTGGTAATCTTCTTCCACAGGTCTCTGGATGTCAGTCAACTCAGGAATGCAGTGTCGGTTAGAAACGCGCGCGCTGTTAACACTCAATCATTAATCATCCCTCCTCCCTGTTATGTCAGCCGACACACTTAATAAGCTCCTTTCCCTTACCCCGGACGGTGGTATGATACATCTCATGATCTTAAGAGTTTATAATACAGAAATAAACATTTTACATTCTATCTACTGATATAATCATTTAAAAGTAAATGAAGAGTGGAGTGGAGGCTGACAACAATATCCAATTATTTATTTATTTATTTATTTATTTATTATTTAAATTTTTATACCGCCCTTCTCCCGAAGGACTCAGGGCGGTTCACAGCCAAGTAAAAATACACCATGATACAATATGAATACAATTAAAATACAATTTAAAAAACTTATTAAATTGGCCAAAATTAAAAATTTAGAATAAAACCCATTAAAACCCATAAATTTAAAACTAACAGTCCAGCGCAGATAAATAATATGAGTTTTGATCGCGAAAGGTTCGGAGGTCGGAAGTTCGGAGTCCTGGGGAGTTCATTCCAGGCGGGGCCCCACAGAGAAGGCCTTCCTGGCGCCAGCAACTGCTGTGACGGCACCCTGAGTCCTCTCTGTGAGAGCCTGCGGGTGGGTGAGAGGCGGTAGCAGCAGGCGGTCCGTAAATAAGGCCCTATGCCATGGAGGCTTTGAACGTTCACCTTCGAAGGCCACAGGTAGCCAGTGCAGTCTGCAGGATAGGTGTCACAGGAGCCACTGGGCTCCCTCATCACCAGCGCAGCTGCATTCTGGACTAACTGCAGCCTCCGGATGCCCCTCAAGGAGCCCCATAGAGAAATTGCAGTAATCCAGACGAGACGTCAAGGCGTGAGTGACTGTACAAGGCATCCGGTCTAGAAAGAAACTGGCGCGCGCAAATGAACCTGGTGGAAAGCTCTCCTGGACGTCAGGTGGTCCTCAAAGACAGCCGTTCATCCAGGAGAGCTAGTTGCATCTCCATGGGAATGACTCTCCCAACAGTCAGCCGTGGACTCAGCTGGCTGTGCAGGATGCCAGCATACAGCCACTCCGTCTTGGAGGGATTGAGCTTGAATTAATATAGTTATCACATACTTATTTTATTTATTTATTTATTTTTCAGATTTATACCGCCCTATCTCCTGGGGACTCAGGGTTCACAACAATTAAAACAAACATAAATACAATTAAAATCAGACAAAAACTTATTCAATAGCCAGATAGATAAAAACAATATAAATACTAAAACCCCATTAAAACCAATAAATTTAAAACAACATAAATAAATAGGTGTTTTGAGCTCAAACAAAGGTGGAGGTCGGAAGTTGACGGAGTCCTGGGGAGTTCATTCCAGAGGCGGGAGCCCCACAGAGAAGGCCCTTCCTGGGCGCCGCACGAACTGTCGCTAGACGGCACCCTGAGGAGTCCCTCTGTGAGAGCGCGGTCGGTGAGAGGTATTCCAGCAGGCGGTCCGTTCCCGGCCCTATGCCATGGAGCGCTTTGAAGACGTTCCAACACCTTGAAGCGCACCCGAAGGCCAGGTGCAGTCTGCGAGGATAGGTGTCACAGGAGCCACGTGGGGCTCCTCTATCACCCGCAGCTGCATTCTGACTAACTGCAGCCTCCGGATGCCCCTCGGGGAGCCCCATGAGAGAGCATTGCAGTAATCCAGACAGGCGTCACAGGCGTGAGTGACTGCACAAGGCATCCCGGTCTAGAAAGGGCGAACTGGCACCAGCGAACCTGGTGGAAAGCTCTCCTGAGACGGCCAGGTGGTCCTCAAAGACAGCCGTTCATCCAGGAGAACGCCCAAGTTGCGCACCCTCTCCATCGGGGCCAATGACTCGCTCCCAACAGTCAGCCGTGGACTCAGCTGGCTGTACCGGGATGCCAGCATCCACAGCCACTCCGTCTTGGAGGGATTGAGCTTGAATTAATATAGTTATCACATACTTATTTTATTTATTTATTTATTTTTCAGATTTATATACCGCCCTATCTCCCTGGGGACTCAGGGCGGTTCACAGGCAATTAAAAACAAACATAAATACAATTTAAAATCAGACATAAAAAACTTATTCAATAGCCAGATAGATAAAAAACAATATAAATACTAAAAACCCCATTAAAACCAATAAATTTAAAAACTAACCCAGCCCCACGCAAATAAATAGGTGTGTTTTGAGCTCGCGACGAAAGGTTCGGAGGTCCGGAAGTTGACGAAGTCCTGGAGGGAGTTCGTTCCAGAGGGTGGGAGCCCCCACAGAGAAGGCCCTTCCTGGGGCCGCCAGACGCACAGCCGGCACCCTGAGGAGTCCCTCCCGTGAGCGGACGGGAGAGGTACTGCAGCAGCAGGCGGTCCCAAGTAACCCGCCCTATGCCATGGAGCGCTTTAAAGATTGTCACCAAAACCTTGAAGCGCACCCGAAGGCCACAGGTAGCCAGTGCAGTCCGCGCAGGATAGGCCACGGGAGCCACGAGGCCCTCTATCACCCGCAGCCGCATTCTGACTAACTGAGCCTCCGGATGCCCCTCAAGGGGAGCCCCATGTAGAGAGCATTGCAGTAATCCAGCAGACGTCACGAGTGCGTGAGTGACTGTGCATAAGGCATCCCGGTCAGAAAGGCGCAACTGGCACCAGGCGAACCTGGTGGAAAGCTCCTGGAGACGGCCAAATGATCTTCAAAAGACAGCCGCTCATCCAGGAGGACACCCAAGTTGCACTTTCCATCGGGGCCAATGACGCCTCAACAGTCAGCCGTGGACTCAGCTGACTGTACCGGGATGCCGCATCCACAGCCACTCTGTCTTGGAGGGATTGAGCTTGAGCCTTTCTCCCATCCAGACCCGACGGCTTCCAAACACCGGGACAGCACTGATAGCTTCATTGGGGTGGTCCGGAAGTACAGCTCATCAGCGCATAGCTGGTACCTCACACCAAACCACTGATGATCTCACCCAGCGGTTTCATAGATGTTGAACAGAAGGTGAGAGAATCGACCCTGCGGCACCCCACAAGTGAGGCGCCTCGGGCGACCTCTGCCCCTGTCAACACTGCACACCGGTCGGAGAGATAGGAGGAGAACCACCGATAAACGGTGCCTCCCACTCCCAATCCCTCCAACCGCAGCAGGATACCATGGTCGATGGTATCAAAGCCGCTGAGAGGTCTAATAGGACCAGGGCAGAGGAACAACCTGTCCCTGGCCCTCCAGAGATCATCCACCAATGCGACCAAAGCCGCCTCAGTGCTGTAACCGGGCGGAAACCGGACTGGAACGGGTCTAGATAGACAGTTTCATCCAGGTGAAGGGAAACTGATATGCCACCATATCTACAACCTTCGCCACAAAGCGAAGGTTGGAGACCGGACGATAATTACCTAAACAGCCGGGTCCAGGAGGCTTCTGAGGAGGGCTCACCACCGCCTCTTTCAAGGCGGCCGGAAAGACCCTCCAACGAAGCACTCGAATCGCCTGAGCCAGCCTCGTGTCACCTCCTGAGTGGCCAGCACCAACCAGGAGGGCACGGGTCCAGTAAACACATGGTGGCATTCAACCTGCCCAACAACCTGTCCATGTCCTCGGAGCCACAGGGTCAAACTCATCCCAGACAATATCACCAAGACCCTCAGATGCCCCGCCTGAATCGCCGCAATTTTGGTCCAGACCGTCCGCTGAACGATTTTATCGATAGATAACTTAAACTCGGCACGCCCCTGCACAGGTCATCCCACCTCCTGGTGAGGAGCGGTCACCAAACAGGGCGGCTGGGCGGTTATCTGCCGACGCAATGAGGGAGGAGGCGAGCAACGCATCCCCTCAGTGCCACTAGGTAGGTCCTAGTAGGACCTAACTAGTGTCCGATCAGCCTCTAAACGGCTAGACCTCCAAGAGCTCTAGGCGCCTTCTCCGCTTCATCCCCTCAGCTCCTCGGAGAACCAAGGAGCCGGTTGGGATCTGCGCCGGGTCAGAGGCAGAGGCACGACACGGCCCAGCCGCAGCGCTCCCAGGCTGCGCACCCTCCGCCGTGCCGTGAGCCAGACCCTCAGGAAATGGCCCAAGCCCGTCCGAACCTCTCCGGGTCCATCAGGCGCCTGGGACGGAACCAACGAACGGTTCCGCCTCCCTGTGTTGAGTAGCGGTTAGAAAGTCCAGGCGAAGAGAGTGATCTGACCATGACAAAGGTTCTGTGACTATCATCTCAAATCCAGATCCTTCAACCACTGACCAGAGATAAAAATAAGGTCCAATGTGCCTCCCGATGTGAGTGGGGCCATCCACTACTTGAGTCAGGTCCAGGGCCATGGAAGCCATGAACTCCCGAGCTACTGTCGATGACGGCAGGCATGGCAGTTAAAGTCCCCATGACTAAAAGTCTGGGGTCTCCACTGCCACCCCGGCAAGCACCTCCAGGAGCTCGGGCAGGCAGCTGTCACGCAGCAAGGAGCCAGCGTGACCAGCAAGCCCATCTGACACCTGACCTCACAAGAGGATTCACACCCGGCAATCTGAGGTACAGTGGTCTCCTCGGCTCTAGACTCTCTTTCGACCGCCACCCCACCCTACCCTGGGCCCTCGGATGGAATGCGAAACCGGTGGGCACATCTCAACCAGGGCACGCCCCTTGGTGCCCAACCAGGTTTCATGTATAAATATCGCGGCACCCCTGAATAAGATCATGTATTAGGGGCCTTGTTCCACGGACCGTCGTTCAACATCAGGCGAAGGCCCAGGCTCTGAGGGTCTTGACCATCCGGGGCAGGAGGTCAGGGATCGGGCGCGCGATGTCTGCATGCATCGAGCCGCGTGACCCCTAAACATGATCCCCCTTCCGCCATATCTGCCCCTCTCACTTACCGTGCAGATGGACTCACCCTCACACAAAGGAACACACTCCCCCCCCCATAACCTCCGAACCCATTAGATAGTCGCCACAAGCATGCGCTGGGCTGGTTTCCCGACGGGCTACCCCATCACCCGCCCTACCCTCCCACCCCTTAAAATACCCTATCTAAAAACCCCAAGACTCTTTCTTCGCATGCCACCTCTGTGGGTCCCTTATTGAGGCCGCCCTAGGCAGGCCATTCTCATGAGGCACCGAGGCGCAAGAGTTCATGTAAGTGTAGCATAGAAAAGTCAATCCAAGGATGCTAAGATGGTAAAATCCCAGATGGTAAAACGGTGGATCTTCCAGCGGATGTCCAGTTCAGGAGGACAGATGGAGCTGGAACCAGATATGGAATGACAAAGCAGGAACAGACAGGCCGGCAGTCTCCATAGTGAACCTATGGAAAACAATTCTACAATAGCTCTTAATCAAGTAGAAATGACTATCGGTCTGTCAAAGTCCATAGACCAGTCCAATCTAGTCCAATCCAATACTTATGCTCATATATATGCTTATATATTATGTAGTCACTTTCATGCTTATGCTTATATATACTGTTGTGACAAATAAATAAATAAATAAATAAATAAATGGCCAAGTGGCTGTGGGGAGCTGAGACATTTCTCATCATGCCCCCCAGCTGCTCAGTGCAGTTCACACCAGGCCTTTCTAACTTTCTCTTGCTGTTTGGAAATCAGTTATATTGTGAAATGTGTCCGTTAAGCTATTGTCTGAAAGCCCTCCCTTTCTTTCTAGACTTTTCTGAAGCTTTGTTCACTTTAAGAACAATACTATTTAAACAAGTGTTTCCAAAAGTTCCTTAACTTAATTCCTTATTTTCTATTTATTATGCAGAAGCGAAGCTGAAACATTATTTTAGAAGCAATATTTCATATTCCACAATATCGGGACCCTCCTGCCATGGCTGCAGCCTTGGAGCCCCAACCTCCTTCGCCTCGCCTCCCCTCCTCCTTGATCTGGAATAGGCATTCAAGGCCTGGGCCAGAGTCTGAATGAAACTGTAGGAAAGGTGAAAATTTGGGATCCGCTTCTGTCCCATTTCCACTGGGTATCCAGTGGGGCTTCCTAGTACATCTTCTGCGGCCTTGACAGAAAAGACGCTTTGAAAGAGAACAGGAAATAATGATCTTCAAACTGATGTTCCACAAATAAGGTTCAAAGCCAGCATCCTTTTTTTCTTTTCCCAGAAAAGCAAGCTCCAAATACTATGGATGTATTTATAAACTCTGTGCTTTTCAATGCAGATGTTCCCAAAACTGTCACGATCCAGACTTCTCTTCATGGGTCCTGGCAAATGCATAAGTGTTTCGTGGAAAGAGAGCTCTGTCCCTAACAGACTCATATTCTATGAAGTGAACAAGACGTTGACTTGTCTCCACTTGAGAGGCCTCCTGAGGGATGCTGTTGTGTATCCAGTTGTTGACAATCGTTGTGATATAATAGCACAAATTCCACTCTGACAAGCATAAAGTAAAAATCTTCATGAAATTCTCTCCTCTGTGTCTGAAGCAAAGGGCCAATGAAGGTCCATCTGAAATGGAGGCAGCTGGACAATTGCTGGGTAGTGGAATCCTTCTTTGGGAAGCATTTGGTGGAAAAAGGGGAATTGGCTTTTATCACTCAGAGCCTCTGGAACAATTCTATCATTGATCTGAAAAAGCAAGGAAGAAAGCTGTGTTATATTGGGGGGGTCAGATAAAGTCCAAAAAATTTTTTAAAAAATAAATAAATTCAACTTGGTGTTGATGACCAAATTAAATAAATTATTGTTGATCAGCAATTAGGCCATCACAAGAAACAGAATACTAAGCATAGAGCGTTAACAGCACTTTATAGAAAAATGGAATAAAAAACAGATGAAATAAAAGAATAAGAATAAAAACCATAAATCATATTTTGGTATCACTCCTACAGTTTATTGCAATCAGACCCACATGTCTAGATCTCAGTCATCAGGTCACGATTGTAAAGTGCTTTTAAGAGGCAACTGGACTTTCTGGTTTTGAAGATTCCTTCTCATCTAAGCTTCTTCAGCTCTGGATGAGAAGCTAAAGATCTTCAAAGAAAAACCAGAAAGTCCAGTTTTGAAATCAAATAATCAACCACATAAGATGTCAAGTGAATGTTTTGTTCCAATGAAGGTCCATAAATGTTTAATTCTGACTGCACAGAACATATGTTGCTTTAACACAAGTATCTCAATAGGTTGTTTGTCTAATGTGCAGTCCAAGATGATCTCTTTCTCTCAAGACAGTTGACAGTCAATATTCCAGATTCTTGGTGAAGCAATATTTATTTATTTATTTTATTTCTATCCCACCTTATTATTTTTGGCCTATTATCTAGTTATACAAGAGACAAGGAGATATATATATATATTTGATTATACATGTAATAATGGCAAAGAATGGTATTTGCAAAAAATTGGAAGGCGGAAAAATTCCTACAAAGGGAGAGGTAATGAAGATACTAGAATATGAAATGAGTGTCAGCCTCCTCCAATCCTCACATCCTTTTTGTGGAGGAGGACTAACGATGGGATATGGAATGTTAGCCATATTTTGTCTCAGATCCAACTTTATACTGCTACAGTCCAGATGTACTTAGTAAAAGTACTTTTCTTTATTTGCAAATGAAGTCATGTATTCTTTCCTAAATATCATCAGAGGCAGCCTGACATTAAGTTGGATCTCAACTTAAATTAGAGAGCCCAACAGCTGCAGTTTCTTGGGATTTGCGAACTTTCATCGTCAATTCATTCCTTTGCTCAAATTGCTTTGCCAATCACCAACCTCTTAAAAACTAAAGGAGATACAAAACCCAAACTATCATTAATTCTCGAATGGTCAATGGAATGTCAAGCAGCGTTTGAAAAGCTGAAACGACTGTTTGCTGCTGAACCTATTTTGAAACACCCGACATGGATGTTCCTTTTGTTGTACAAGCAGATGCTGGAGTAAGCGGTCGGAGCCGTTTGCTCCAGAACAATGCGGTGGTAAACTATAACCTTGTGCTTTCACTTGAAAATTGACTGAAACTGAAAGAAGGTGGGCTATTTGGGAGAAAGAAGCATTTGCAGTTCATTGGGCTCTTGATGGAGACAATTCTTAAGGTTCAACCATCCTTTGAAGTTTGGACTGATCACAAAATCTGGGCGCTAAAACTCCTAGAAAACTTTCGCCTAAACAAACTGGGCTCAATATTTTAACCGTTTTTCACTTTACATTACATTCCTGGAGGAAAGAACTTTTGGATGCTCCGTCTGCCCCAATACAATTACATGCTCCGAGGTGGACGCCCAATACTTCCATTCAGCAATTAGCAGCTCCAGCTATAACTCAAGCCATACCAAAACCGGTGACATCACTGGAGATGAATTAACTTATTTAAAGCTTTGAACTCAGATGATTGGTTCTTGGCTCATTCCATGAATGCACGCTCATGATGGACTAGCTTGGATTGGAGAAAACTATATGTTCCTCTATCACTCAGAGAAACCATCCTACAACAATGCCATGATGTAAAATGGCAGGACATTTTATTTATGAAAACCTTTTCTTAAAAGACAATTTTGGTGGCCAAGTCTTAAAAGGACATTCAATCATATATAGCAAGTTGCCCTGTTTGCATCATCTAAAAGGCCTCCAGGAAAACCTCCTGGATTCCTTCAAACAGTAGCCAGCCAGGAGCCCCATGGAAAGAAATATCCATGGATTTCATAGTGGAACTACCCTTGCAGGCAATACTGTAATCTGGTAGTCACAGACCTTTCTCCAAACAAGTCCATTTTATTCCATGTTCAAAATACCTCTTCAAAGACTCTGGCAAAGTTGTTGTGCACACATTTATAGACTCCACGGGTTCCTAACATCATCTCAGATCGAGGAGTTCAATTCACTTCTCAGTTTTGGAAAGAGTTTTTGCACTGATTGGCTCCATGATTAAGCTCCTCCCATCATCCACAGACTAATGGAAGTTGTGAACTCGAACTCAGTACTAGAACAATATTACGTTGTTATTAACTATCAACAAGACAATTGGGCGGACCTACTACCTTTTGCAGAAGTAGCCTACAACTCAATTCATAGTAGCACGGATTTACTCCTTTTAAAATAGCTTCAGGCCAAGACTTTGTTCCCATCTGAACTCCCAAAGGAAAAACCACCGTTTCATTGTTGTCAGAATGGATAGATCAAATTCAAAGCACATGGAAAATGACTCAAAGGCGTTGATAGCACCGTGCACATAAAAAACAAGCGGATAAAAAGATCCCTGAGAACAATGTTTATGAGTTCCACATATCAATGATCAACAGCCAATTTGTGGTTATCTATGATAAAATCGTTCAGCTGAATTAGAATTTAATGATCAAGCGAAAAGTCTTGTTGAGACATTTGATGAGTTTGACCCTGTGGCTCACGTGGACAGGTTGTTATTCATGCGACATGTTTCTGGACCCGTGCCTTCTGGCTGGTACCAACTCAGGCGGTGACAGGCTGGCTCAGAGGTTACACTTCTTTGTTGGATGGGGTTTTCCTGCCGCCTTGAAACGGTGGTGAGATCCTTAAGAAATTTTGGAAGCTATCTATTATCAGTCTCAACCTTCTTTGTTGCGAAGGTTGTAAAGAATGTGGTGACAGCTGCCCCAACACCTGGATGAATCTATCTAGACCCGTTCAGTCCGGCTTGACCCGGATAACAAGACAGCTTTGGTCATTGGTGGATGATCTCTGGAGGGCCAGGGACAGGATATTCCTCTGCCCTGGTCCTATTAGACCTCTCAGCGGCGTTGATACCATCGATCATGGTATCCTGCTGCGGTTGGAGGATTGGGAGTGGGAGGCACCGTATTGGTTCTCCTCCTATCTCTCAGATGTGACTGTTGGGGCATCCGCGAGCTCACTGGGGTCCCTCAGGGGTGATTCTCGCCTGCTGTTCAACATCTACATGAAGCCGCTGGGTGAGATCATCAGTGGTTTCGGGTGAGATACCAGCTACGCTGATGACACTCAGCTGTTTCAGGACCACCCCAATGAAGCTGTTGAAGTGCTGTCCCATGTTTGGAGGCTGTCTGGTCTGGATGGGGAGAAACAGGCTCAAACTTAATCCCTCCAAGACGGAGTGGCTGTGGATGCAGCACCCGATTCAGTCAGCTGCAGCCACTGTTGGTGAGTACTGGCCCCAAATATGCAACTTGTGTCCTTCTGGATGATCGGCTGTCGTTTGATCATTTTCGGCCGTCTCAGGAGGCCTTCACCAGGTTCGCCTGGTCCGGTTCGCCTTCCTTGATCGGGATGCCTTATGCGGTCCTCGCTTACCTCTGCTTGGATTACTGTAATGCTCTCTACATGGGCTCCCCTGAGTGCTGAGGCTCAGTTAGTCAGAATGCAGCTCTTTTGATAGAGCTACGTGCTCCCATGTAACACCGCTCCTGCAGACTGCACTGGCTGCCTGTGGCCTTCGTGCACTAATGTTGTTAGACCTTTAAAGCTCCATGGCTTAGGACCTGGGTACTTACGGACCGCCTGCTGTTACCATCGCCTCCCAGAAGCTCCCACAGAGGACTTCTCAGGTGCCGTCCAGCAAACAATGTCGGCTGGCAGAGGAAGCCTTCTCTGTGGGCTCCTCTGGGCAGCTTCCCCCACGCCAAATTTGACCTTGGACATTTAAAGAACTCAAGACTCACCTTTTTTATCAGCTGGCTTAAATTGGGATTTTAAATTTTAAATTTATTAATTTTAAATGGGGTTTAGTAGAGTAAATTTTAATCATTGGGCTAATTTTAAATAAGTTTTTAAATTTTAAATTGTATATTGTATTGCTGGTTTTTATTGCTGTACACGCCCTGAGTCCTTGGAGAAGGCGGTATAAAACAAATAAATAAATAAATAAATAAGTACCAAGTTGGAGATAAGTTTATCTCTCAAATATTTAAACCATAAAAATCTAAAACTGGGACCTAAGTATGTGGGACCTTTCATAGTGAAAATCATCAAGTGACTGTACAGCATTACCAAAACACTTAAAATTCACATTTTATATGAGCTTGCTGAAACCAGAACAGTCTCTTTCCATCTAACCATATTATACCAATTTCATAGAGACAACATTTTGGTAAAAGAATCTTAGATTCAGAAAACATAAATAAAATTCAATATATTATTGCTTGGAAGTATTTCCCTTTGTCCCAAGCTGAATGGGTGAACAAGGAAGGTTTGTGCTTCAGAAAAGATAGCACAGTTCTATAAAAATATCCTGACAAACCCTAACTTTCTCTTTTCTTTTCTAGGATGTCCTTGTTGCAGGAGGGCCAAATGTCAGCCTCCTCCAATCCTCACATCCTTTTATATATATTCAGTAGTTAGATTGCATGGGGTTTTATGTGTAATGTACATAGCTCATGGATTCAGGTTAAGTGAGGGCCTTTAAGGTGGTCTGACATGAGATCAAGGGAGATTGATGGTTTGAATTCAGCAGAATAGAGCGTGCTTTCAACGGACATTGCATTCCTGAGATGATTTAGCCAGAGACCTGGAAGAAGATTACCATGGGGCGAGAAGGAGCTGGCATTGGACCAGACCTGGCTGACCTCTTGTGGGAGGGACTAACAATGGGATATGGAATGTTAGCATATTTTGTCTCAGATCCAACTTATACTGCAGTCCAGATGTATTTAGTAAAAGTACTTTTTTTGCAAATGAAGTCAAGGTGTATTCTTTCTAAATATAATCAGATTAAATATAATCAGAGGCAGCCTGACATTAGTAGATTAACATTAAGGAATAGTATTACATCTTTGGGCAATTTTATCAATGGATAAACTGAATATAGACAATAGGCAATGTAAATTGGAAAATCAGTAATACATGAATTTAAATGTAGAGGAAAGATAAATAGTACTAAGAAAATGATGATAAATTAATATGATGACACCTTTTTTTGTACCCACTTACACTATTAACAATGAAGTTTGTTTAAAAATTAAAATTAAAAATCTAAAAAGAAATGAGACCACAGCTCCTAATATAATTTGTCCAGCAATCAAGAGGGCTTTGCAATTCTGAATTCTAACCTGGGACTCTGTTGGTCTAAGAATTTCTTTCATGTGGAAATAAGGAGAACCCTCTATGAGTTCTCTGGTTTAATATTGGACACAGTAAAAGCATCTGGTCTTAAGCAGTTCTTAAAAGTAGGTAAATGCAATTAGATGAACAACAACAACTACAGGACATATTACACCACATCATTTCTTTGACAGAAAGAGAGCCAAAATGGAGAAGCCAGGTGTGAAAGGCCAGACACCCTGACTTTCCAGGTGTGAAGAGGTTGAGAGGTGCTTGATCAAGGGATGATTAATTGACCATCGCAAGTGACTTTTTCTAAAAGCCAAAGTTTCAGGAGTTTGTTGGTCTTGCATTTGAAGTGTACAATGCCAAAGGTAAACAATCTAGCAATGATCTGAGAGAAGCAATTGTTGCCTCTATCAATCTGGGAACATGCCACTTCCAAACAATTTAAAGTCCATCATTCTATAGTGAAGAAGATTATTGAGAAAATTCAAGGCAGTTGCAGTCCTGCATCTGGAGAAGGAGCGGTCGGAGTGATGTCTCAACGGACAGTGAATTGGAGCATTGATCGGCAGAGAAGTCAGGGATGGTTTGTGTTTGTTTAGGGAAACCGGATCTAGATTCATTTGATGTGCCAGACCTATCCTAGTAAAAGAACTTTTAAAGGTGGTGCTTGAGTCTTCACTTGGCAAGGGGTTTTCTGGAACGCTGATATTAACCGAGCTCCATTTTGCAATCAATTTCCTCCATAACATTTCTCATTTATTGTCAAATGCTGCACTAACCTCTATACAGCCAACAAAACATATATCTGACTGATATATTATGAATTAGACATTTCAAAACAAAATTTGTCAATATTAGATTATTTATTAATTATTATAACTTTTATGAAAAAAGTTTCATAAACTTTTTACTCGACTTAAAACCTTCTTGTTCTTCTGCAAGGAATGCACTTTTGTTCTACCTAATCTCAAGTTTACTTAAGAGGAACATGGCAACTGGATTGCAAGTATTTTTGATCTCCTGACTTCTACCTTTTAAAAAAGAGAAACTTTTTTTTCTTTGTTTTAATTGACTCTTAAAGATGGCGCCTGAACGGGAGTGAAAATGACGAATGGAATTTCAAACAGTCTGTGTAACTAAGAAGATAAGAAATGTTATGTGTGGATTTTAATGAAGTGAAGTGAGCTCTCCTATACTTAAAGGGGAAAAGAGAAGTTTCTAGACTTATATTTTGTGAATTTTAAAAACTGAAATGGCTACTAAACCACCTAAGACTGGGGGTAGAAGGGGTTCTGAACCAGCTTTAGAAGATCTGATTAAAGAGCAAGGGAAAGTGTCTGAAGAAAGGTTTAAGGAGATTATGGATAATAATGAGAAAATAAGAGAAGAAATAAAGAGAATAATAAAAAATAAGAGAAGATATCTTGATGGCTTTTCAAGGTTTGGCAAAAGACTGAGGTGGTGGAGGAGGAGGTGCAAGAAATTGTTCAGTCAAATCAACAAATAGAAAATAGAATGGGGGAATGCAAATCAAATTGACAAAATGAAGATCAAGTGGTGGTGATGCAGTATAGAATGATGGAAGGAGCTCTGAGAATTAGGGGCTTGAATGAGGAGAAAGGGGAAGATTTAAAAAAATTTTTATCAGAAGCTCTGGCTGAACTTATTGAACTTGATCCACAAGAGGTTGCTTATCAAATTGATAAAATTTATAGAGTTAATTCCTGGATTACAGGAAAAAGAAACTTCCTAGAGACATTGTGGTTTATTTTTGAAAAGAACAGTGAGGAATCAAATTTTGCAAGTTGCTTTTCAGAAAACTTGAAAATAGGAGAACAGGAGCTGAAGGTTTTGAAAGAGATTCCTCCCAAGATGTTAAGGGATAGAAAGGACTTTACATTTTTCACACAAGAACTTAAGAAATACCAGATTCAATTTAGATGGGAGGTTCCAGTTGGTTTGACAGTGTATTATCAAGGAAGGAGATATCAAATTGACACAGTGCTTAAGGCCAAAGATTTTTCTACAGTGCTGAAACTTGAAATAGAAATAATAGAAAAAGAATTCAAGAGACTCAAATGTGAAGCTGAGGTGATTCCAGTGATGTTATCATCTGAGGAACAACCACAAGAACAAAGACTGACGAGGGGAGCCCCAAGCGTAAAGAAAAGGAGCAACAAACTCAAAGTAAAGTTCAGGATTCTGCTACAGAAGCGTGGAGGAGCAGAAGATACGGGAGGACGATCTTCAGTTGATTGCTCAAAAGCTTCAGCAGCCCAGTAATGGCAAATAAAATCTTGACTTGGAATGTCAATGGTTTGAATTCAGCTCAGAAGAGAAGAAAATATTTCATTATTTGAAACAATTTAAAATGATGTTATTTGCTTACAAGAACATATTAAATTATCAGATCAAAAGTACCTAATAAACTCAAAGTTAGGTAAACATTTTGTTGCTTCAGCTTTGGAGAAAAACATGGCATAGTGGTTTATTTGAGAAAAGATATACCAGCCAAGTTAATAGAGGCAGATATTCACGGAAGATATATTGCTATTGAACTTACAATAGAAACAAAAGGACTCTCTTGCTTGGTATATATGCACCCAATCAGCAACAAGAAAATTTTATAGAGAGGGCTTCGGCTCAGAGATGGCGGTGATCTTACGATCACCAACCTCTGGATTTGTGGAATCGCTAGGACAGCTTAAATCTGCTGTCCAGCGGTTCGAAAACCCCTCTTCGGGAGAAGAGGAGGTGAGCTGAGGCAGAGGTTGAATTTCCTAAAGCCCCTGAGAAAAGGGTTTGAAGGGTTAAGTTCCTCCAGCAACCCAAGAGCTCCAGATCCGAGGATTCTTCTGCTTGGCGGAACCAATCACCACACCAAAAGATTTATTTTGGACAATAAAGGATTATACCGGACAGAACGAAAGTGGAGAACTTTATGCAAGTAGCTGCGATTCCCGATACTTTGTAACAAGTTTGAAAACAGCAAGAAAATGGAGGCGAATTGTTAACAAGTTAACGAGTGGAAAGAAAGTGATACTTTCAGCGCTTGCCTGCTCTGGTAAATTGCATGTTATTTGCTACTTAACTCTTTAACTCTTTGCTGCCTATAGAATCTAGGAGAGATTTTTCTAAATATTGCTTTAAAAGCTTTAAAGGACTGTGTTTCAGAGGTTAAGAAGATTTAAACTGAATATTAAGTTGGAAATAAATAAATAATTTTATAGAAGATGGCAGCCAAACAATTAAAGTCTACTGTAACAAAGGGCTCTGGAATTTATCAGCTGGTGCCTCTCCAGCTCATACAGTGGAGACTAGAACATTGAACTTAGAGTACAAGAGAATTTAAAAGACTTTATGCAAGAAAATTTAAAGTAATAACTGATGAGATGTTGAAATGAAAGAGCAGATATCAGAAATTCAAGTGGGAAATAAAGAAGTTAAGGAAGGATTTGTAATTGCAGTACAAAGTTTGGCAAATAATGTGATTTTATTGGAAGAGGAGGTTGAAGAAATTAAGCAACATAATTCAAAATTAGATAATAAAATGGCTGAATTTCAAAGTAAAATGGAAAAAAAACAGATGATGAAATAGTTTTGATACAATATAGAAATATGGAATTTGCTCTAAGAATTGTGGTCTGAAGAATAAGAAGAGGATTTAAGGAAATTTTTTTCTGAAGTATTTGCTGAGATATTGAGCTCGTCCAGCAGATGTCATCAAATTGATAAAATATATCGTGTGAATTCTTGGATAGCAAGGCAAAAAGTTGCCAAGGATGTTGTTATTTATTTTACAAATAGAACAGTGAGAAATCAGATTTTGCAAGCCTCATATAAGGGAAGATTCAGATTGCTGGTCAGGATATTTTAATATTAAAATTCCACCAAAATGTTAAGGGCTAGAAATTTGCCTTCCTGGTGAATGAACTCAAAAACGTCAGATTGAATATAGATGGGATATTCCAACTGGTATAATAGTATATTATGCAGGAAAGTACATTGTCTCAATACAGTTGGAAGAGAATTTTATGTTGAGGCATTAAAGTTGGAAGTCTTTCTCCACTGGATGCTAGAAGAAAGGAGACTGAAGTGAAGGAAGAGAAGTGAAGCAGGTTCAAGAACAGATTGCGATGGAAGAAGATTTATTACAAGTGTTGGAAATACCTCTGACGGGTCAGATTCAAAAGAACAAGGCTGACAAGAGCTGCTGCTAAAAAGGAACAAGAGATGAAGGCACAACAACAACTGGCAACTACTACAAGAAACAGTGGGAGGAGCAAGGCCTAAAAGCAAAATGTGATTTGCTAGTGTTCCAAAAGTTTCCTTTGGCGATAATGGCAATTAAACTATTATCTTGGAATGTTAATGGTTTGAATTCACCAGAAAGAAGGAAAATTTCACTATTTGAAACAATTTAAAATGACATTACTTGTTTACAAGAAACACATATTAGATCTTTAGACCAGAAATATTTGATAAATTACTGGATATCCTCTTTGGAGAAAAAAATGGTTTAGTTATATATATAAAGAAGGATATATCAATAAAATTAATTGAGGTGGATAAGCAAGGAAGATACATTGCTATTGAACTTTGTTGGAGGAAGAAGACATTATTAATAGGAGTTTATGCTAATCAACAACAAGAAATTTTTTCAAGTTTTACATAAAGAATAGTATTTTGGGATTATAAATCATATATATTAATGGGTGATTGGAATGGTGTTGGATACTCAAAAGACAAAAAAGGAAGATATCAAGCGGGCAAAATTACCAAAGGCTTTTTGACATGATGGAGACTTGGAATTAAGAGATATTTGGAGAGAACATAATACAGAAGAGATTTACCTTCTTTCTGATGAAATCATTTTCAGGATTGATTTTATTTTGATTACTAATGATTTGTTTCTAGAGTGAAGAAGGCAAGATTTGTTCAAGAACTTTATCTGATCATAGTCCAGTTTGGATTGAATTTGATCGAAAAGGAGGCTAGGAGATCATGGAGGTTGAATGAGAATTTGTTTAAATATGAACAAAATGTAAATGAATGTAAAAACAAATGAAGAATTTTATTATGAATATGAAAAGAGACATCTATAGAGATGATTTGGGACAAAGCTTATATGAGAGGAAATCTTATGAATATTAAATACAAAAATAAATTGCAGAAAAGAAAAAGGAACTGGAAGAGGAAATTAAAAGAAGAACAATTAGATAAATAGCCCAGGAAATAGTAAAATAAAAGAATCAATAAATATATTAGAGGTCAGTTAATAATATGTTGATGGATCAAGTAGCAATTAATTTACAATATAAAACATAATACGTTTAATAATGCCAATAAGCCAGGAAGATGGCTATTTAATAAGGAAAAAAGAGAAATCACGATTGATAAAATAGAATATAGAGGAAGTTTATCAAAAGAACTTGATTAAAAGCATTTTTTGTATATAGTAAGTTATATTCTAGGGATGGTTGATACAGAGATAGAAAGATATTTACAACAACAAAATATTTGTGAGCTTACAGAAAATCAAAGAAAAGAACTGAATCAATTAATTACTTCAGAGGAAATTTTCTTGTAATTAAACAATTAAAATCGGTAAAGCACCAGGAACAGATGGTTTAACAGCTGTTTATTATAAAATTTACAAATGAGATGGTTGAACCACTTAAGTTATTTAATAAAATTCAAATGGGAGGAGATGCTTCATGGAGGACAGCCTTTCGTTAATACCAAGGAAGATCGAGATGGTATTAAAGCAGAGAATTATAGGCCTATATCACTTTTAAATACTGATTACAAGATATTTGCAAGATATTGCTAATAGATTAATGCCAGTGATGAATCAAATAATTCATAATGATCAGTCAGGATTTATTAAGGGTAGGCAGATGAGATATAATGTGAGGCAAATAAATTTACTTGAATATTTGGAAGAAAGCAAGTATCAGCGGCATTCCTTTTTTGGATGAAAAGCTTTGATAGATTGGATTGGCAGTTTTGTTTAAAGTAATAGAAAAATGCAATTTGATTATTTTATTATGCAATTAAAGCAATATATCAAGCAAACAGCACAAATAATAGTAAATGGTGGGTTAACAGAAACTTTTAAAATTGAGAAAGGGAGACAGGGATGTCCCTTGTCCCATTACTTTTATTTTAACTTTAGAAATTCTTCTGAATAAATATGGTTCGATCGAATAAAGGGAATTAGAGTTAAACATCAAGATTATAGATTAGAGCTTTTGCAGATGACTGGTTGTTACGTATCTCAACCAATATACTCAGTAACTGGTTTAAAGATATAATTGGTCAGTATGGTGTATCTGGATTTAAGGTGAATCAACAAAGACAAAGATGATAACTAAAATATGAATATACAACAAAGAAGAGTTAGAAAGAACTTAGGTTTGAAATAGTTAAAAGGTTAAATATTTAGGAATATATTCAATGAAATTAAATTATACAAAAATAATTATGAGGTGTGGCAGAAGGTATGGAAAGAAATGGAGAGTTGGAAGAAGTTACAACTATCTTTGCTGGGAAGAATAGCGGCTATAAAATGAATGTTTGCCCAGGTTTTGTTTTGTTTCAAATGATAGGTGTTTAGAATGATATTAAATTACAGGAATGGCAAAAATTATAAATTTGTATGGATGGGCAAAAACCAGAATAAAATTGTAATGCAGGATATAAGGAAAAGAGTCTTAAATGCCTAATTTAAATTGTATTATGAAGCAGTTGTTTATCATTAATTATTGATTGGATTAATTTAACAGGAAAGAGTTTGAATATAGAAGGTTATGTTTTTATATGGGTGGCAAAATTTATTATATGATAAGAAAGTTGATAAAATATTTAAAATAATATAATTAGAAATGCATAGATGAATTTTAAAAATGAAATAAAATATAAATAGATGATTTATAAAACTATATAAGAGATAGAAATGAAATGTGAAAAAGAAAAAAAAAAAATGATAGAGATATGAATGAACTTAAAAAAATTGGAAAAGTATGAAGAGTATAAGAAAGATTTTTTACAATGCTGAAAAATAAATTTTAGAATAAGAGAAAGAAGATTAAATATAATACAAATTGATGGAAAGATAAGAAGAAGATAGAAAAATATAAATATATATCAAAGATGATTTGAAATTGAGAAAAATTACAATTAAAATTGAGAAAAGATAAGAAGATTATAAGGTTTTAATATGGACAATAATAGATGGAAATTAGATCAAAAAAAATGATGTTAAAAATTGAGGATATTTGTTAAAACAAATGGGATCAAAATTCAAATATTAATTGAAATGTATTAGAAATAGATTAAAAGATTTGGAAGATGATTATAAAAATTTTAGAAAATGTAACTTGGAAAAGAATTTTGAATATTAAATTTATGGAAAATATGAGAAAATTTTATAAGATGATGATGCATTTAGAAAAAATTGTCATGTATGTATCAATGTACAGGAAATGCTGGAGATGTGATTGTGAAGATGCTACTTATATCATATATGGTGGACTTAAAAAGTTAAAGCATTTTGGATTAAAGTATTGGATCATGCAGAATATTTTGAAAGAAGATTAAGTTTACAAGTTCTTTTACTAGGAATAATTGATTGTACAGATAGAGACTAAATTGATTCTGAACTTAATAGCAAGACTTTTGATTGCTCAATATTGGAAGAAGAAGAATTACAATTGAAGAATGGATCTTAAAAGTATCAAATCTGGCAGAAATGGCAAAATCTCTGTTAAGACTACACAAGAAAAATATATTTTAGAATGGAAAATGTGGATTGATTATATTCAAAATAAGTATCAGATAAAAAATATCAAATAGCATATGTAAATTTAGGAAATAATTTGTATTAGATATATTTTTGAAGAGAAATTGAGAGTGAATAAGTGGAGACTAGAGATTATAATTTAGGAATTATTTAGATTATGATTGTTAGTTTTGATACCTGCATTTTGTTCTGGGAAGTGATTAAAAAATTTTGATTTATGGATGATGGTTAATGTACAGGGATTATTGAAGATGTATAAATATAATTAATGTAGTTCTGACCAGTTCATTTTAGAATGGTAAAAAAAAATAGGAGGTAAAGAAAGAGGAAAAGAATAAAAAGAATTATAAAAATAGATAAGAGAAAAAGGAAGGTTTGGAAAGTAAAGAAGGTAGAAGAGGAAGAATTAAAAATTGACTCAGATAATTGTATATAACTGTACATTGAATGAATTATTTGATAGATTGTAAAATAAACTTTTTATAGAAAAAGTTTTAGAATGTTATATGATAAGTTGATTCTATGGGATTATAAATCGTGCATTATATTGAGATTGGAATGGAGTAATAGATACAAAAAGGACAAGAGAATTTCTTCAAGAAATACCTGCACATGCAAAGCTGCCTAAATCCTTTTTGATATGATAGAAGATTTTGAGTTAAGAGATGTATGGAGACTGAATTTGGAAAAGAGACTATACTTTTTCTCTGATAGGCATCAATCCTTCTAGTATTGATTTTATTTTAATTTCTAATGATTTGCTTTTTAGTGAAGAAAACTAAGATATTTCAAGATGTTTGTCTGATCATAGTCCTGTTTGGATGGAATTGCATATGGAAAGAAGAAGAACTTGGAGATTAAATGAAAATTTGTTTAGATATCAGGATAATGTAAATCAATGTAAAAAGCAGATGAAAGAATTTTTGATTATAATTTGAATAATCATCGATAGAAATGGTTTGGGATTAGTAAAGCTTTATGAGAGGTGTATTAATATATCTTAATAATAGACAGAGAAATAAGCAACAAAGACAGCGTAGGTATTTAAGAGGAAATTTATAAGAACAACAATTTAATACATAATCCACATGATCAAAACTTAAGATGCAATAAAGTTACAGAATCAATTTAATATGATAATGGCTGATCAGGTGGCAACAAATATACAATATACCAAACATAATACTTTTTTGTAAAAAGACCTGGTAGGTGGTTAGCATACACTTTAAGGAAAAGACAAAAACAACGTATGAAAAATAGAATATAAAGGTAAGAGAGATATCAACAGGATAAAATTAAAAAGCTTTTAGAATATTATAAATTTATATCTTAAAGATAATATATTGAATAGGGATATTGATAATTATTGAAGGAATAGGTTAAATTTAACTTTAGAACAAGCGGATGAACTGAATCGCCTATAACCTGAAGAAATTATTTTGGTAATTAAACAATTAAAATGGGAAAACTCCTGTACGGATGGCTCAGTTAGTTATTATGAATTTACAGGATGAGATGTTAGGTCCACTTAAGGAATTATTAATCAGATACAACTAGGAGAATTCCCCTGGAGAACTCTTTATTTCATTGATACCAAAGAGGAACAGGATTGTTCTAAACCTGGGAATTATAGGCCAATCTCACTTTTAAATAATGATTATAAGATTTTGTTAAAATAATAGCTAATAGATTAATGTTGATTCTGTAAGAATTCATAATGATCAATCTGGATTTATAAAGGGAGACAGATGAGGAATAATGTTAGGCAGATTGTTAATTCTGAGTACTTAGAAAGAAAAATTTTATTCCAGCAGCATTTATTTTCTCGATGCAGAGAAAGCTTTTGATCGATTGCATTGGGATTTTTATTTAAATTAATAGAAAAGATGCAATTTGGAGATGGTTTTAAGAATAATTAGGGCAATTTATGGAGCAAACAGCACAGATTATAATCAATGGTAGCTTAACAGAACCTTTTAAGATTCGAAAGGAACAAGACAGGGATGTCCTTTATCACCATTATTGTTTATTTTAACTCTAGAACCATTATTGGATAAAATACGAGAAGTAAAGGAGATAGAGGAATTAGAGTTAGACATATGAATATAAATAAGAGCTTTTGCAGATGATTTGGTGATTACTTTAACAAACCCTATAAATTCTAGTAAATCTGTTGGAAATAATTGATCAATATGGGAATGTTCAGGGTTTAAGGTAAATCAGAAAAGACAAAAGTGATAATAAAAAATATGGACAACAGAAAGAAAAAGAAATAACAATTTGAAATTGTAAAGAAGGTTAAGTACTTAGTTTATATTACATCAAATGTGAAATTGTATAAGAATAACTATGAGGTTTATGGCAAAAGTTCAGAAGGAGTTGATTGTTTGGAAAAAATTATCTTTGCTGGGAGGCTGCTATTAAAATGAATTTTACCTAGATTTTATTCCTCTTTCAGATGATACCAATAATTAAGAAAGATAAGAATCTTGAGGAATGGCAGAAGGAATTAACAAATTTATGGGAAGGTAAAAAGCTAGTTAAAATGAAAATAATTCAAGATTCTGGAAAGGGAGGTTTAAAATGCCTAATTTTAAATTATATTATGAAGCAGCTGCTCTCTCTGTAAGTGATTGGTTTAATTTAACAGAGGACAGAATTTTGAATATAGAAGGTTATGATTTGCTATGGATGGCATGCATATTTAATTTATGACAAAAAAGTGGATAAGGCCTTTAAAATCATGTGCTAAGAAATGCCCTTCTGCGTGTTTGGAAAAATACTCTTATAAACTAAATTATAAGGTTCCTATATGGCAAGTCCTAGACATACAGTAGAAAATATAAACATAGAACAGAATAAATGATTATATAAAGATCTTTTGTATACTGAAAGGTAATTTGCAGTTAAAATCTTTGCAAATTAAGAGAGGAAGGAAAATTATACTTGGTTTCAATATGAGCAACTCGTGCTAGATGGAAGGAGATCAGAAAATTGGTATGCAGGAGAAATTTGGTAAAGCAAATTAGAAATCAGTCTCAGGAGCATATAAAGAGATTGTATAATGTTACTTGAAATAGATTCTGAAAGGACTTGGTAAAGGACTGTATGATAAAGTGGGCTTAGGGCCAATATTATTGGCTGGGAAAAATTTGGGTTAGAAATGTTAAATTCATGAGCACAGAATCTGAGGAAAATTTTAAAATGTTTTATAGATGGCATCTAGATCCTAAAAATTATCTGTATGTATCCAGAAATAAACTGGAGATGTAATTGTGATGGCGCTACATATTTTCACATTTGGTGGACTTGTAAGGACATAAAGGCCTTTTGGATAAAATTTGGTGGATTTTACAAAATGTTGAAAAGAAGATAAAGTTCCTGCAATTTTCTTGTTGGGAATTATTGGATTGTACAGTAATTGAGACTAAATTGATTTTAAATCTAATAACTGCAGCAAGATTACTAATAGGACAATATTGGAAGAAAAAAGTACCAACAATAGAAGAATGGATATTGAAAGTTGCCAATTTGGCTGAGATGGCGAAGATATCAGCCTTTTGAAAGACAATATGAAAAGAAGGAATGGAAAAATGGATTGACTATATTCAACGATATCAGACTAAGAGTTATCAGACTGTTTTGAATGATTGATGTATTATTTTGATTGTTTTGGGGAAGTTAGGAATTGATGATTGTAGGGTATAATTAAGTTGGGATGAAAATTTTTAGCATATGTTTGTTTTATTTTAACTATACCTTGTGCTCGTTCGGGAAGTCGGGGGAGGGGTGCAGGAAGGGGAAGGGGATTTTAAAACTTTTGAATAAAAAAAAAAAGTATCAATGCCTTTAAAATGAAATTTTTTAAATATAATGCTGGAGTGGAAGTTGAAGGAAAACAGGGAGATCAATCCGTAATTATTCAAGCAGAGGCAAGAAAATTTTTAAAAAGATGTTTTGACTCTTTAGCCAATGCTCCTCCTGGATAGTTCTCCTGCCTCATCTGTTCTAAGCAGCTGGGCCCAATTGATAACATGCAAGTACAAGAGGTCTGCATTTGAGGTCCACAGCAGCTGAGGTCTGGAAGCAGGCATTCTTGGCGTGGTCTGGCAGACCAAATGTTAAGTCATGGACTGTAGACCACAATTGCTAGTTCAGTGCTTTCTGCCTTCAATGAAGCAGCTGCTTAGACAGCTGTTCCTGCAGCTGCCTGTACATAGCAGACCTCATCTTGGATTTTAAGCAATGGGAGTTCTCAGACCTCATGTTGACACATGCTCAGCTCAGTGTGACAATTAGCTGTTAGACCTCCTGTTGGTTATTCTAGTAGTATGTTATAATTATTTGAACAAGATTAGCTGCTGCTCCTGGGTCATTCTGCTACAATATGTTTGATCAACCCAGCTGTCCTTCAGAGAGGACCCAGCAGGAGCTGATCTAACAGCTCCCATCATGCAAGCATGAGGTCTGGAGCCTTCCAGGGCAGCTGTCTAAAACCTGAATCATCAAGCACTAGATCACTGAGCAGCATGTCTGAGCTCAAACAGCTCTGATCTCTGATACCACAGAACAGGTGCCCAGGAGCAGCAGCTGAGGTCTAAGCAGCTGCCCTTCTGGCTCATGATCTCAGCAGTGGGTGATCCAGGCAGAAGCTGAGATCTGGAGCAGCTGGGTCATTCAAAGGCATGGGTCATGATGTCTAAGCAGCTGGGTATTGGCTAAGGCATGCAACATGAGGTCTAGCAATGGGTGATCAGGAGCAGGAACTGAGGTCTCAAAGCATCTGGTTTCAATTGGCTAAGGCATGCAAGAACATGAGGTTTGGGAGCAGTGGATGAAGTCCAGGAGGAGAAGCTGAGGTCTGGAAGCAGCTGGGCCCGATTGGCTAAGGCATGCAAGCACATGAGGTCTGGGAGCAGTGGATGAAGTCCAGGAGCAGCAGCTGAGGTATGGAAGCAACTGGGCCCAATTGGCTAAGGCATGCAAGCACATGAGCTCTTGGAGCAGTGGGTAAGGTCCATGAGCAGCAGCTGAGGTCTGGAAGCAGCTGGGTTCGACTGGCTAAGGCTTGGAAGCACATGAGGTCTGGGAGCAGTGGGTGAGGTCCTGGAGCAGTAGCTGAGATCTGGAAGCAGCTGGGTTCGATTGGCTAAGGCATGAAAGCACATGAGGTCTGGGAGCAGTGGGTGAGGTCCAGGAGCAGTAGCTGAGGTCTGGAAGCAGCTGGGCTCGATTGGCTAAGGCATGCAAGCACATGAGGTCTGGAAGCAGTGGGTGAGGTCCAGGAGCAGTAACTGAAGTCTCAAAGCAGCTGGGTTCGATTGGCTAAAGCGTGCAAGCACATGAGGTCTGCGAGCAGTGGGTGAAGTCCAGGAGCAGAAGCTGAGGTCTGAAAGCAGCTGGGCCCGATTGGCTAAGGCATGCAAGCACATGAGGTCTGCGAGCAGTGGGTGAAGTCCAGGAGCAGAAGCTGAGGTCTGAAAGCAGCTGGGCCCGATTGGCTAAGGCATGCAAGCACATGATGTCTGGGAGCAGTGGGTGACGCACAGGAGCAAGAGCTGAGGTCTGGAACCAGCTGGGCCCGATTGGCTAAGGCATGCAAGCACATGAGATCTGGGAGCAGTGGGTGAGGTCCAGGTGCAGGAGCTGAGGTCTAGAAGCAGCTGGGCCCGATTGGCTAAGGCATGCAAGCACATGAGATCTGGGAGCAGTGGGTGAGGTCCAGGTGCAGGAGCTGAGGTCTAGAAGCAGCTGGGCCCGATTGGCTAAGGCATGCAAGGACATGAGGTCTGGGAGCAGTGGGTAAAGTCCAGGAGCAGAAGCTGAGGTCTGGAAGCAGCTGGGCCCGATTGGCTAAGGCATGCAAGCACATAAGGTCTGGGAGTCCAGGAGCAAAAGCTGAGGTCTCAAAGCAGCTGGGCCCGATTGGCTAAGGCATGCAAGCACATGAGGTCTTCGAGCAGTGGGTGAAGTCCAAGAGCAGAAGCTGAGATCTGGAAGCAGCTGGGTTCGATTGGCAAAGGCATGGAAGTACATGACGTCTGGAAGCAGCTGGGTTCGATTGGCTAAGGCATGCAAGCACATGAGGTCTGGGAGCAGTGGGTGAGGTCCAGGAGCAGTATCTGAGATCTCAAAGCATCTGGTTTCGATTGGCTAAGGCATGCAAGCACATGATGTCTGGGAGCAGTGGGTGAAGTCCAGGAGGAGAAGCTGAGGTCTGGAAGCAGCTGGGCCGGATTGGCAAAGACATGCAAGCACATGAGGTCTGGGAGCAGTGGATGAAGTCCAGGAGCAGCAGCTGAGGTATGGAAGCAGCTGGGCCCGACTGGCTAAGGCATGCAAGCACATGAGGTGTTGGAGCAGTGGGTGAGGTCCATGAGCCGCAGCTGAGGTATGGAAGCAGCTGGGTTCGATTGGCTAAGGCATGGAAGCACATGAGGTCTGGGAGCAGTGGGTGAGGTCCTGGAGCAGTAGCTAAGGTCTGGAAGCAGCTGGGTTCGATTGGCTAAGGCATGCAAGCACATGAGGTCTAGGAGCAGTGGGTGAGGTCCAGGAGCAGTAACTGAGGTCTCAAAGCAGCTGGTTTCGATCGGCTAAGGCATGCAAGCACATTTTTGTCTGGGACCAGTGGGTGAAGTCCAAAAGCAGAAGCTGAGGTCTGGAAGCAGCTCGGCCCGACTGGCTAAGGCATGCAAGCATCTGAGGTCTGGGAGCAGTGGGTGATGCCCAGAAGCAGAAGCTGAGGTCTGGAAGCAGCTGGGCTCGATTGGCTAAGGCATGAAAGCACATGAGGTCGGGGGCGTGGCCATGACCGTGGTGGGGTAAGGACCTTTCCTTCACTTCACAGGGCTTATTAATGAAGATTTATGAGAATTTATGCCGTTTGGAATGCACTGTTATGGATGAAAGTTAATAAATCATGAACTGAAAGTGTTAACAGCCCAGCAGATTGAATTTAAAACTGGTAGGTCATCTGAAACGGCTTGAATTAAGGAGTTTCTACAGCGTGGGTTGACCGAGCCGGCAGACAAGATAAGTTGGAATAAATTACTGTGTTCTGTTTTTCCAAAATTAACTATCTTGTTCTGTGTTAAAAAAAAATTTTCTATTGCTGAGGCTAAGGAATGAATATTAAGGACTGAATATTAAGGACTGAATTTGATAATGAGAAGAATGAGCCTTAAGTTCAGCCAAGAATTTAATTGAAGAGAAGAGAAACTGATTTTTATTGGATTGTTTGGCAGTAAGAGGATTTTACCGAGCTAATTTTTTCTTTATTTTTTTCTCTTGAGAGCAAATTAATAGCTTGTTTATATTACAAAAAAAAAAAAAAAGGATTTTGCTTCATGGTTGGTTTGTCTTCCTTTCTGCTTTGCTGACGTGGAGGAAAATGGCTGATTAATGTTAGCTGTGAAGTTTTGTGTTTCTTTGTGGAGTATCCTTGAACTTGAGAGATAACAGTGCAAATAAGCCGCTTCAATTAAAAGACAGTCGTCCTTTGATCTTCACTAAGACCCTCTATAAAATTGGTTTGGAATCTTAGTTTGGGAAATTTTTGGTTTTTCAAAATGACTCAACAACTTTCAGAAAAGGAGGATAAATTGAAACAGCGGGTTCTGAAATGGATTAATGATTTGGATACGCAACTTCGTTCAATAGCAGACCTGGCAAGTGTTTTAGAATTGGATATAGAAGGCAAAATGGTTCTAACAGGAATGTGCTTGTCAGGTTCGCAAATCTTGGTGATAAGTTGGAAGTTATGGCCAAGGTGAGAGAGTTGGGAGATGCTTTGAAGTTTGAAGGGAAGACTATTCAAGTCTTCCCGGATATATCAAGAGAAGAAAGGGCATGGAGATTTTTTTTAAAACCAATCACAAAAGTTTTGAGGGATAATGGAATTAAATACAATTGGAGGCCACCACAACAATTGAAATTTTTTTATAAAGGAAGGATGCATACAATCACCCCAGATATAGATGCATTATATTTACGGGAGCTTGGACTGATTGAGATGGAGGATTTAATGGAGATAAAGATCAAATGCTTCAGATGGGTGGAACATACTGAAACATCAATCCCAGAAGAAGAAAAAGGGCTATTGGAGGCAAGACTCCAAGGGTTAAAGAGGAAAGAAATATCACCTGTGTTGGTTGAACAGAAGAAGAGTCGGACAGTAAGAGAAGAAGCAGATAAGAGTCTTGGAAAATCTGAAGCTGAATCGGGTCATCGCTATCTTTTTTGAGTGATGAATTTAAATAGACAGCCGAAAGAAGTGGCCCGGGCATTGGCATCCCTCTCCCCATTCTCTTTATAGAAACCGATGAGGATGTGGGGAAGAAGATTGTTTGTACTTTATTGTTTGTTTTGTTTTTGTTTTCTGTTTTCTTATTGTTGTTTATATGTTAAATATGGTAGTTTAATGTGGTGGGCACAGAAAGGAAGATCGGGATAGGATTAAAAATTTATATTTTAAATGGGAGTTATAAAATAATGTCATGGAATGTGAAGGGTACAGGAATCAGATTAAAAGAAGAAGATTGGAGCTTAAGATTAAAAGGGATTTGCCAGACATTTTATTTTTACAAGAAACCCATCAGAAATCCGAAGATTCAAATAGAATGTATATAAAAGGTATGCAAATATATGAAAAAGCATTTGGAACCTCAAAAGCTAGAGGAGTTGCAACACTGATATCAGATAGGGTGTACTTTGAAAAACATAAGGTAATTTTGGATGAAGATGGAAGATATGTAATAATTGTTGGAAATCTTTTTTTTTTTTTTTTTGCAAAATTTTTTTATTTTTCCATAATAATTCCCACAATTTGACCAGTGTACAATACAATCACTTATCCAACAATCAGTCCTATACTCAAATTTCCAACTTGTTTAATTCTACCATTATTTCTGTACAATGGCAACCAATCAATTTATAGTCTTCCCTTGTCTTGAGACTTAGAACAGAATAATTTGTAACTAACAAACATAATCTAAATATAACATAAAACATATTCCATTTAAACCATCACACTATCAATTCTTCTTTCTTAAACTAATACATAATAATTTAACTTACTCAAAAACTAATTGATATTTTTTAATCTGATACTTATTTTGAATATAATCAATCCACTTTCCATTAATATATATTTTTCTTGTGTACAGTCTTTCAAGTAGGCGAAATTTTTGCCATTTCTGTAAATTTGTTTTACTAATCCATTCTCCAATTGGAAAGTCTTCTTTCTTAATATTGTGCAAGTAATCTTGCAACAGTTATTAAATTCAGAATCAGTTTTGTCTCTATAACAATGCAATCTGAGAATTCTAATAAAAGAACTGTGGAACAAACGATCTTCTTTCAAAATGTTCTATAATCCATATTTTAATAAACTTTATTTGCAATCCACCATATATGATAATAGGTAGCATCCTCACAATCACATCTCCAATTTGCTTTCATTTGGATACATTGACAGTTTTTAGGATCTAAATGCCATCTATAAAACATTTTATAAAAATTTCTCTTAAATTTTGTGCTTGGTGTTCATTCCTCACCAAATTTTCCATGTTTCTAACATTATAGGTTGTTGAAAATTTTTGCCCATTTTAATACAATCTTTAACCAATCCATTTCTGAATCAATTTCAAACATTATATAAATGCTGTTGACCTTGATCTTTGTTTTTACCAGATTATCATCACTGCCTTACAATTTTCTGATCTATTTTCCATCTAGATTGCAATTGTCCATACTGGAACCATGTATAATTTCTTCCTTCATCCTCAATTTCTTAGATTTCAACTGTAATTTTCCATAATCAAAAGCTCTTGTAGTGATCTTCCATTTTGTAATATATTTATATTCTCTATCATATGTCTGGGCCTATAATCTGGTTTAACACCATCGATCTTCTTTAGGTATTAATGAAATAAAGCTCCTCCATGAAGGACTTCTCTCCTTTGTATTCTGTTAAATAACTCCTTAAGTGGTACAATCATCTCATTTGTAAATTTTTATAATAAGTAGTTGTCAACCATCTGTACCTGGTGCATTCAGCTGATTGCAAACTATTTCCTCTGAAAATTAATTCAACTCTTCCTTTGATCTACTGTAATTTCTAAATAGTGGTCCTGTAAATATCTATTGTCTTTATCACTAATCACATCTCTAGAATATAACTTAGTATAATATTCTAAAAAAGCTTTTTTAATCAAATTTTGCTGATATACTTCCTTACCTCTATATTCTATTTTCAATTATGTGTTTCTGTTTCTTTCTTAATAAATAAAAACCACCTTCCAGGTTTATTAGAATTATTAAACAAATTATGTCTTACATATTGTAAATTAGTTGCCACCTGATCTGCCATTAACATATTAAATTGACCTCTTAATATATTTATTGACTCTTTTGTTTTACTATCTCCTGGATTGCCTACCAATAACTGCTCCTTCCTTTTAATTTCCTCTTCTAGTTCTTTTCGCCTTTTGTGCAGTCTATTTCTATATTTATTATTCATCTCTAATAAAATTCCCCTCATATAAGCTTTACTGGTGTCCCAAACTATCTCTATAGGTGTCCCTTTATCCATGTTCAAAGAAAAAAATTCCTTCATTAGAGTTTTACATTCATTTACATTTTGTTCATATTTAAACAAATTCTCATTCATCCTCCACGACCTCCTGGCCTCTTTTTCCCGATCTAACTCAATCCACACTGGGCTATGATCAGACAAGGTTCTAGAACAAATTTTTGTCTTCTTCACTCTGAAAAACAAATCATTAGTAATTAAAATGAAATCAATCCTAGAAAAAGATTGATGTCTGTCAGAAAAAAATGTAAAATCTCTCTCTTTTTCATTGCCTTCGCCATACATCTCTCAATTCTAAATCTTCCATCAAATCAAAGAATGCCTTTGGCAGTTTTACACGATTGGAAATATTTCTAAGACTTTTATCTTTCTGGGTATCCATCACTCCATTCCAATCACCCATTAATATATAAGTTTATAATCCCAAGATATTATTCTTATGTAAAAACTTATAAAATTTTTCTTGTTGTTGATTTGGTGCATAAACTCCTATTAAAAGTATTTTCTCCTTCAATAAAAGTTCAATAGCAATATATCTTCCTTGATTATCCGCTTCAATTAATGTTGCAGATAAATTACTCTTTATATAAACAACTAGTCCATTCTTCTTTTCTGTAAATAAAATGTATTCCCAATTTCAATTTATCAAATATTTCTAATGTTCTAATATGTGTTTCTTTAAACATACAATGTCATTTTAAATTGCTTCAAATAATGAAATATCTTTCTCTTTTGTGGTGAGTTTAATCCATTGACATTCCAAGATAAAGTCTAATTGCCATTATCAATCGAAACTTTTGCACCAGCCAAATCATATCTTTCTTTGGGCCCTTCTGTTTCCGTCTTGGTAATAGATTGAGCCTGTTGAGCCTTTTCTTCTTGTTCCTTGCGTTTGACAGCTACTCTTGTCATCCTTGGCTCTTTTGGAATCTCATCCCATCTTAGACACATCCAACATAAAGGTCTTCTTCCATTACTATCTTCTTTTTCTTTAATTTCACCTTCTTTCTCCTACCATCCGGAGATGGTGGACTTCCCTTAAGCACATAACATAAAACTCTTGTGCTTTACTGACTGTATTAAGACGATGTGCTTTCCTTCATAGTAAACTATTATACCAATTGGGATGTCCCATCTGTACTCAATTTACGTTTTTAAGTTCGTTGCAAACTCCTTCCTACCTCTCAACATTTTGGGGAATTTCCTTTAGTATTAAAATATCTTGTCACTTGAATCTTGTCTCCTTTAAAAAACTTGTAAAATCTCATTTCTCACTGTTCTAGTAGTAAAATAAATAACAATGTCTCGGAAGATTTCTTTGTCTATCCAGGAATTCACACGATTTTATCAATATAAAATGCCACATCTGCTGGCCGAACTGCCAAAATCTCTGCAAAGGCCTCCAAAAAATTTGCTTCAAATTCTCATTTACATTCTTTTAGTCACGGATTCGTAAGCAAGTTCATCTCTTGTAATTTCATCATCAACTTTATCCATTTTACTTTGAACTGCCTCAATCTCATTTTCCAATTTTAAATTAGCTTTATTTCTTCTACTTCCTGCTCCAATAAAATCACATTTGATGCCAGACCCTGTACTGCTGACACCAAACCTTCTTTAACTTCTTTATTTCCAGTCTGAATTTCTAACATCTGTTTTTTCATCTCTGACATTTCTTCTGTAATTAATTTAAACTTATCCTCTATCTGGGAAGTTTGCCAATTCATAGCATCGTTAAGAGATTCTTTCATAAATTCTTTCAGGTTATCCTGAAGTGCTTCCAAATTTAGTGATTTTGTATCTGCTGTATGTGCAGATACAGAGACAGAGACTCCCGGTGTTAATGTTCCTGTAGTTTTTGTAGCAGTTGACTTTAATTGTTTTGCTGCCATCTCTTAAAATTTCTCTTTAACTTAATATTACGTATAAACCTTTTAAGTCTTTTTTTCTCAGTATCTCTTCTCCTTCTCATTACAATGTTTAAAAATTTCCAGCTGGCCTCAGCAATAAACAACAGACAGTGAGACTTGTAACACTTTCGTTTTCAACTGTGTAGCTCATTAAAGAACGATCGCCATTTTCACTTTGAAGTCAGATCCAAAACTTAAAAAAAAAAATAACAGGGAATTGATTGATTACTTGCTTTTATAATTAGAGCTCTCCTGTTTCTGTTCAGTCCGGTATTATCTTCTTTAAGTTAAAATTGGTCCCGGCTAATATTACGTATAAACCTTTTAAGTCTTTTTTTTTTTTTTAATCAGTCTCAATATCTCGATCTCTTCTCCCTTCTCATTACAATGTTTAAAAATTTCCAGCTGGCCTTCAGCAATAAACAGCAAACAGAGAATTGTAACACTTTGCTTTTCAACTCGTAGCTCATTAAAGAACGAGCCATTTTCACTTTGAAGTCAAATCCAAAACTTAAAAAAAAAAAAATAACAGGGAATTGATTAATTACTTGCTTTTATAATTAGAGCTCTCCTGTTTCTGTTCAGTCCGTATTATCTTCTTTAAGTTAAAATTGGTCCCGGAAGTTGGTCGCAATTAGGTCTGCGGAGCAGGAAAAAGCCTCAGATCTGGAGCACTTTGAAGTTCTGAGGCTTAACCCTTCGAGCCCCTGGTATCTTCCAGGAGCTCTAGGAAGTTTCACTCTGCTTCTTTTTGCTCACCACCGCTTCTTCTCCTGAAGAGGGGGGTTTCCGAACTGCTGGACAGCTGATTGTCGCTGTCTTAGCAGTCCAACATGATCCAGAGGTTGGTGACCAGAAAGATCACCTCCATTGCCAACGGAGCCAACCAGGAAGTGAATTGTTGGAAATCTTAATGAGGAAAAAGTGACACTTGTTAATTTATATTTACCGAATGAAAAACAAAGAGAATTTCTTGAAAAAATAACAATTTTAATTTAATTTAATCAGAGATAAAATAGATAGTACTAATCCCACCCGCTGTGGAGGAGCAAATAAAATGGGGATTTTAAATATGTGGATGCTTCGAAACGGCGTGGTCGATGTGTGGAGAGAGGTTAAAGGAATTGAGAGAGTATACACTTTTTTCTCTAAGATATATAATACATATTCTAGAATTGATTATATTTTTCTTTCTAAAGATTTGTTGAATAATGTGGATAAGGTAGATGTGGGAATTTTTAAAGATTCTGATCATGCAGAAGTTATGGTGGACTTAGATTTTAATTTTGAGAAAAAAAGAAGCTATTGGAGATATGACGAGAAATTGTATAAAAATGAAAAGGATAAAAAATGGATACTTAAAAAACTGGAGGAAAGTTGGAGATTAAATGATAACGGGGAGGTTAAATTTGAAATTGTTTGGGATGCGATGAAAGCGGTGTTTAGAGGAGAGTATTAAATTATCAAGTAGGAAATATAAAAATTATAAATTTAAAATGGAAAGAGATAAAAATCAGATTAAAGAATTGGAAAATCAATTTTTGCTTACTAAAGTCAGGAGCTTAATATGTTAAGAAATAAAATGATAGAAGAAGATACAGAGTTAGTAAAAAGAAATTTGAGATTTTTAAATAGGAATTTTTTTTAATTTAGTAATAGAAATTCTAAATTATTGGCAAAGATGGCGAAGATAAAGAGAGAAGAGAGAAATTGGAGTTTTGATAGATGATAGAGGTATAAGATGTTATAAAAATTAGAAATGTGAAGTGGTTAGAATTTTTTTTCAGAATCTATATTCAAAGAAACCAATTAATCGGGGAAAATTGCAAAGCTATTTAGAAAAGTATGTGGTGAAAATTGATCAAACATATAAGGAATTGATGGAAGAAGATATAACACAAGATGAGATTAATGGAATAATACAAAAATTAAAATTAGGGAAAGCTCCAGGTGAGGATGGATTACCTGTTGAGTTTTATAAAGAATTTAAAATTAATAATACCAAGATTGCAAAAATTATTTAATGGAATATTACATGGTGGGAAGTACCTTTCATGGAATAGAACGGTGATATCCCTAATTCCTAAACCAGATAAAGATTTAGAAAGGATTGAGTCCTATCGGCCTATTTCTTTAATTAATCAGGATGCAAAGATATTTACTGCTATTATAAGTAATAGATTAAATAGATTTATAGATAGATATATAAGTTATAATCAAGTAGGTTTTGTGAAGGGTAGATACATGAGTGATATTGTTAGAAGAGTATTAAATATTATAGATGTAGCTGAATATAATGGTGATAAAATTGGTATAGTATCATTGGATATTTTTAAAGCTTTTGATTCTGTACAATGGGAAACAATTAAAGTAATTGTGGAGGCTTTAGGCTTTGGTAATAGTTTATACATGTTATTTCAAAATTGTACCAAAAGAGCAGTGCAAGAGTGAAGGTGAATGGAATATTAACTGAAGAGATAAAATTAGAAGCTGGCACGAGACAAGGATGTCCCCTGTCCCCAACATTATTTTTATTAGCTAAAAATGATAGAAAAGATGAAGAATTAGAAGGATATAAGGGGTATAAGATAAATTTGTATACGGATGATACTTTAATTATTTTGAAAATGTAGAAAGATCTGAAAAGATATATAAGCATTTGATAGAATTTGAGAAATGACAGGATTGAAAGTAAATTGGTCAAAGTCAGAATTATTGATGGATAGTAATGGTAATGAGTCTGAGAATATGCAAGAGCAATTTGGGATAAGGATTAAAAACACATTGAAATATTTGGGTATAGTGCTTTCACTTAAGGTTAAAGAATTGAAAAACTTAATTATGATGTGGTGATTAACGAAATTGAGAAGAAGATAGATAAATATAAAATTTTAAAGTTGTCTTGGTTTGGTAGAATTGCAATGTGTAAGATGATGTTGCTGCCCAAGTTCAACTTTTTATTCGAGATGCTACCACTAAATTTGACAGAGAAAGATATTGAAGGATATCAGAAAAACTGGATAAATTTTACGCGGTGGCAAAAGACCTAGATTAGTGAAGAAAATGTGGTATCAAAATCAAAAGGAAGGTGGATTAGAATCCCAAATTATTTAATTATTACTGTGCGTATGGTATCCGGATAGTGGTATACTTAAAGGTGAAGATAACTATTGGAGAGATTTAGAGTTAAGGGATATAGAAATTTGGATCAAGGTGGTTTTAGATAAAGCAAATTTAAAATGTGTAAGTAGAAGTTATTGGTTAAAGGGATTAAGTAAAATGTGGAACAAATTTGTTAAAATTTTAATTCGGATATAATCTTTTGGGGAGACAACTGGAATTTGGCGATTAAAATAATATAAACGTAATGAAGTGATTAAAGAGGAAAATATAGAAATTATTAGAGATTGGATAAAAGTTATGGGAAATGAAAGGAGGAATAAAGAATTATTGAAAATTAGGGTTAAGTTGGTTTGAAAAATACAGATAGAAAATGGACAAAAACTAAGGAAAATTATTCGATAAATAGATGTGAAACTGAATTTGAATATTTAGTATCTCGGATTATGAAAGATGAAATTGGGCTAAAGGGACTCGTTAGTAGGGTTTATAAGATTATAAATTCTGATGAAAAATTACAAAGAGTGATGAGGATAAATTGGGAAAAAGATCTTAATATTGAAATACCAGAGTCAGATTGGAATGTGAATTGGAAGAGTAGAATTATGAGAACTTTATCTATAAGGATTAAAGAGCACAATTATAAAGTTGTTTGGAAATGGTATTTGACTCCAGTAAGATTGTCACAAATGGATAAAAAAATTAGTAAAAAATGTTGGAGATGTGAGATGGAATTGGGGACTTATGAACATATGTGGTATAATTGTGATAAGGTTAAAAAGTTTTGGCAACAATTGAAGAAAATGATATTTGAAATGATGGGGAAAGTAATAACATTGAGAGTGGAAACTATATTATTGTTGGTAATTAAGGAAATAGAATTAACAAAATATGAAAAAGAATTGATTAGAATTATGATTATAATAGGTAGAATTATAATAGCTAGATATTGGAAACTAGATGTGATTTTTAGAATAGAAGAGTGGAATTCTGAAATGTGGAAATTAGCTTTAAATGATAAAATGACATGTGATATTAAAATTAGAAGTGGTGTGTATAAAGAAGATATTTTCTGGAAGACTTGGAAACCATTTGTGGACTTTGCGCTTGGAACATTGGACGCTTCAGTACCTGTACCTCGAGAACGTGGATTTTGGCAATCATGAGGATATATCCGAAGACCCAAATCTTCCTTTTATGTATAGCACAAGGGTGTAATAATGTATTTTTTTTTTTTGTTGTAAAAAAAGTAATTAAAAAAAAAAACAGAAAAAAAAAAAAGAAAGCACATGAAGTCTGGGAGCAGTGGGTGAGGTCCAGGAGCAGTAGCTGAGGTCTGAAAGCAGCTGGGCCTGACTGGCTAAGGCATGCAAGCACATGAGGTCTTGGAGCACTGGGTGAGGTCCATGAGCAGCAGCTGAGGTCTGGAAGCAGATGGGCCCGATTGGCTAAGGCATGCAAGCACATGAGGTCTGGGAGCAGTGGGTGAGGTCCAGGAGCAGTAGCTGAGGTCTGGAAGCAGCTGGGTTCGATTGGCTAAGGCATGGAAGTACGTGAGGTCTTGGACCAGTGGGAGAAGTCCAGGAGCAGCAGCTAAGTTCTGGAAGCAGCGGAGCCCGATTGGTTAAGGCATGGAAGCACCTGAGTTCTGGGAGCAGTGGGTGAGGTCCAGGAGCAGCAGCTGAGGTCTGGAAGCAGCGGGGCCTGACTGGCTAAGGCATGCAAGCACATGAGGTCTGGGAGCAGTGGGTGAGGCCCAGGAGCAGGAGCTGAGGTCTGGAAGCAGCTGGGCTCGATTGCCTAAGGCATGGAAGCCCATGAGGTCTGGGAGCTGTGGGTGAGGCCCAGGAGCAGGAGCTTAGGTCTGGAAGCAGATGGGCCCGATTGGCTAAGGCATGCAAGCACATGAGGTCTTGGAGCACTGGGTGAGGTCCATGAGCAGCAGCTGAGGTCTGGAAGCAGCTGGGCCCGATTGGCTAAGGCATGGAAGCCCATGAGGTCTGGGAGCAGTGGGTGAGGCCCAGGAGCAGGAGCTGAGGTCTAAAAGAAGCTGGGTTCGATTGGCTAAGCCATGGAAGCACATGAGGTCTGGGAGCAGTGGGTGAGGTCCAGGAGCAGTAGTGAGGTCTGGAAGCAGCTGGGTTCGATTGGCTAAAGCATGGAAGGACATGAGGTCTGGGAGCAGTGGGTGAAGTCCAAGAGCAGCAGCTAAGTTCTGGAAGCAGCTGGGCCCGATTGGCTGAGGCATGCAAGCACATGATGTCTGGGAGCAGTGGGTGACGCCCAGGAGCAGGAGCTGAGGTCTGGAACCAGCTGGGCCCGATTGGCTAAGGCATGCAAGCACATGAGGTCTGGGAGCAGTGGGTGAAGTCCAGGAGCAGCAGCTGAGGTCTGGAAGCAGCTGGGCCCGATTGGCTAAGGTATGCAAGCACATAAGGTGTGGGAGGAGTGGGTGAGGTCCAGGTGCAGGAGCTGAGGTCTGGAAGCAGCTGGGCCCGATTGGCTAAGGCATGCAAGCACATGAGGTCTGGTAGCAGTGGGTGAGGTCCTGGAGCAGTAGCTGAGGTCTCAAAGCATCTGGTTTCGATTGGCTAAGGCATGCAAGCACATGAGGTCTGGGAGCAGTGGGTGAAATCCAGGAGGAGAAGCTGAGGTCTGGAAGCAGCTGGGTTCGATTGGCTAAGGCATGGAAGCACATGAGTTCTGGGAGCAGTGGGTGAGGTCAATGAGCAGCAGCTGCGGTCTGGAAGCAGCTGGGTTCGATTGGCTAAGGCATGCAAGCACATGAGGTCTGGGAGCAGTGGGTGAGGTCCAGGAGCAGGAACTGAGGTCTGGAAGCAGCTGGGCCCGATTGGCTAAGGCATGCAAGCACATGAGGTCTTGGAGCAGTGGATGAGGTCAATGAGCAGCACCTGAGGTCTGGAAGCAGCTGGGCCCGATTGGCTAAGGCATAGAAGCACATGAGGTCTGGGAGCAGTGGGTGAGGCCTAGGAGCAGGAACTGAGATCTGGAAGACGCTGGGCCAGATTGGCTAAGGCATGCAAGCACATGAGGTCTGGGAGCAGTGGGTGAGGTCCAGGAGCAGAAGCTGAGGTCTGGAAGCAGCTGGGTTCGATTGGCTAAGGCATGCAAGCACATGAGGTCTGGGAGCAGTGGGTGAGGTCCAGGAGCAGTAACTGAGGTCTCAAAGCATCTGGTTTCGATTGGCTAAGGCATGCAAGCACATGAGGTCTGGGAGCAGTGGGTGAAGTCCAGGAGCAGAAGCTGAGGTCTGGAAGCAGCTGGGCCCGATTGGCTAAGGCATGCAAACACATGAGGACTAGGAGCAGTGGGTGAAGTCCCAGAGAAGAAGCTGAGGTCTGGAAGCAGCTCGGCCCGACTGGCTAAGGCATGCAAGCACCTGAGGTCTGGGAGCAGTGGGTGATGCCCAGGAGCAGAAGCTGAGGTCTGGAAGCAGCTGGGCCCGACTGGCTAAGGCATGCAAGCACATGAGGTCTGGGAGAAGTGGGTGAGGTCCAGGAGCAGCAGCTGAGATATGGAAGCAGCTGGGCCCGGTTGGCTAAGGCATGCAAGCACATGACGTCTGGGAGCAGTGGGTGAGGTCCAGAAGCAGGAGCTGAGGTGTGGAAGCAGCTGGGCCCGGTTGGCTAAGGCATGCAAGCACATGACGTCTGGGAGCAGTGGGTGAGGTCCAGAAGCAGGAGCTGAGGTGTGGAAGCAGCTGGGTTCGATTGGCTAAGGCATGCAAGCACATGAGGTCTGGGAGCAGTGGATGAAGTCCAGGAGAAGCAGCTGAGGTCTGGAAGCAGCTGGGCCCGATTTGCTAAGGCATGAAGGCACATGAGGTCTGGGAGCAGTGGGTGAGGTCCGGGAGCAGCAGCTTAGGTCTAGAAGCAGCTGGGCCCGATTGGCTAAGGCATGCAAGCACATGAGGTCTGGGAGCAGTGGGTGAGGTAAAAAAGCAGTAATTCAAATCTCAAACTAGCTGGTTTTGATTGGCTAAGGCATAAAAGGACATGAGGTCTGGGAGCAGTGGGTGAGGTCCAGGAGCAGGAACTGAGGTCTGGAAGCAGCTGGGCCCGATTGGCTAAGGCATGCAAGCACATGAGGTCTTGGAGCAGTGGGTGAGGCCTAGGAGCAGGAACTGAGATCTGGAAGACGCTGGGCCAGATTGGCTAAGGCATGCAAGCACATGAGGTCTGGGAGCAGTGGGTGAGGTCCAGGAGCAGTAACTGACGTCTCAAAACAGCTGGGTTCAATTGGCTAAGGCATGCAAGGACATGAGGTCTGGGAGCAGTGGGTAAAGTCCAGGAGCAGAAGCTGAGGTCTGGAAGCAGCTGGGCCCGATTGGCTAAGGCATGCAAGCACATAAGGTCTGGGTGTCCAGGAGCAAAAGCTGAGGTCTCAAAGCAGCTGGGTTCGATTGGCTAAGGCATGCAAGCACATAAGGTCTGGGAGTCCAGGAGCAAAAGCTGAGGTCTCAAAGCAGCTGGGTTCGATTGGCAAAGGCATGCAAGCACATGAGGTCTGGGAGCAGTGGATGAAGTCCAGGAGCAGCAGCTGAGGTATGGAAGCAGCTGGGCCCGATTGGCTAAGGCATGCAAGCACATGAGGTCTTCGAGCAGTGGGTGAAGTCCAAGAGCAGAAGCTGAGATCTGGAAGCAGCTGGGTTCGATTGGCTAAGGCATGCAAGCACATGAGGTCTGGGAGCAGTGGGTGAGGTCCTGGAGCAGTAGCTGAGATCTGGAAGCAGCTGGGTTCGATTGGCTAAGGCATGCAAGCACATGAGGTCTGGGAGCAGTGGGTGAAGTCCAGGAGGAGAAGCTGAGGTCTGGAAGCAGTTCGGCCCGACTGGGTAAGGCATGCAAGCACCTGAAGTCTGGGAGCAGTGGGTGAGGCCCAGGAGCAGGAGCTGAGGTCTGGAAGAAGCTGGGCCCGATTGGCGAAGGCATGCAAGCACATGAGGTCTGGGAGCTGTGGGTGAGGTCCAGGAGAAGCAGCTGAGATATGGAAGCAGCTGGGCCCGATTGGTTAAGGCATGCAATCACATGAGGTCTGGGAGCAGTGGGTGAGGTACAGAAGCAGCAGCTGAGGTCTGGAAGAAGCTGGGTTCGATTGGCTAAGCCATGGAAGCACATGAGGTCTGGGAGCTGTGGGTGAGGCCCAGGAGCAGGAGCTTAGGTCTGGAAGCAGATGGGCCCGATTGGCTAAGGCATGCAAGCACATGAGGTCTGGGAGCAGTGGGTGAGGTCCAGGAGCAGTAGCTGAGGTCTGGAAGAAGCTGGGTTCGATTGGCTAAGGCATGGAAGGACATGAGGTCTGGGAGCAGTGGTTGAAGTCCAGGAGCAGCAGCTAAGTTCTGGAAGCAGCGGGACCCAATTGGCTAAGGCATACAAGCACCTGAGGTCTGGGAGCAGTGGGTGAGGTCCAGGAGCAGCAGCTGAGGTCTGGAAGCAGCTGGGCCTGACTGGCTAAGGCATGCAAGCACATGAGGTCTGGGAGCAGTGGGTGAGGTCCAGAAGCAGCCGCTGAGGTCTGGAAGAAGCTGGGCTCGATTGCCTAAGGCATGGAAGCACATGAGGTCTGGGAGCTGTGGGTGAGTCCCAGGGGTAGGAGCTGAGGTCTGGAAGCAGCTGGGCCCTATTGGCTAAGGCATGCAAGCACATGAGGTCTTGGAGCACTGGGTGAGGTCCATGAGCAGCAGCTGAGGTCTGGAAGCAGATGGGCCCGATTGGCTAAGGCATGCAAGCACATGAGGTCTGGGAGCAGTGGGTGAGGTCCAGGAGCAGCAGCTGAGGTCTGGAAGACCCTGGGTTCGATTGGCTAAGCCATGGAAGAACATGAGGTCTGGGAGCAGCGGGTGAGGTCCAGGAGCAGTAGCTGAGGTCTGGAAGCAGCTGGGTTCGATTGGCTAAGGCATGGAAGGACATGAGGTCTGGGAGCAGTGGGTGAAGTCCAGGAGCAGCAGCTAAGGTCTGGAAGCAGCTGGGCCCGATTGGCTAAGGCATGCAAGCACATGAGGTCTGGGAGCAGTGGGTGAGGTCCAGGAGCA
>NW_026682174.1:0-9112 GCF_028640845.1 Ahaetulla prasina | reverse complement strand
GATGAAATCACAGAATCAGGTAGTGCATTCAGGCATTGACCACTTTGTGCTGAAGTCATATTTTCTGCAATTGAGTTTGGAGCGGTTCACTTTAAATTTGCTCCTGTATTGTTGTGGTTGAAGCTGAAGTAGTCATTGACAGGTAGGACATTGTAGCAGATAATTTTATGAGGTACGGTTAGGCCATACTGAAGAAGGCATAGTTCTAAGTTTTCTAGGCCCAGAATTTCAAGTCTGGTAGCATAAAGTATTTTGTTGCGAACAGAGGAGTGCAGGACATGAAATATTTCTGGACACGCTTAATTGTATTAATGTCCGATATGCAGTGTGCATTCCAGACAGATAAGCTGTATTTGAGAATTGGTCTAGCAAATGTTTTGTATGCTCTGGTTAGTAGTGTGATATTACCGGAGAAGAAACTATGCAAGATTAGGTTTACAACTCTTAATGCCTTTTTGGCGATGTTGTTACAGTGGGCTTTGGCACTTAGATCATTTGATATGAGTACTCCAAGGTCCTTGACAGGTGTGGGTCATCTACAAGTTCATGTCCACACAGCTTGTATTTTGTGTTCTGATTCTTTTTGCCAATATGTAAGACAGAGCATTTGTTGGTTCCGTTCCCTCCTCTATCAAGAGGGGGGGATGACCTTACAGGGACGAGCTGAGGAGTTTAACGGTTATCTATACGATAAAATCGTTCAGCTTCGGGATAGTTTGGACCAAGATTGCGATGATCCAGCCGGGATGACAGAGTCGCGTCTTGTTGAGGTTATGTGGGATGAGTTTGATTCTGTGGCTCCGAGGACATGGACAGGTTGCTGGGAGGTTACATGCAACTACATGTTTACTGGACCCGTGCCCTTCCTGGTTAGTGCTGGCTGCTCAGGAAGTGACACGAGGCTGGCTCAGGGATTATAAATGCTTCTTTGATGGAAGGGTTTTCCCGCCGCCTTGAAGGAGGCGGTGGTGAGACCTCTCCTCAAGAAGCCTTCCTGGACCCAGCTATTTTGGGTAATTATCGTCCAGTCTCAACCTTCGCTTTGTGGCGAAGGTTGTAGAGTGTGGTTGCATGGCAGCTCCCCGGCACCTGGAGGAAACTGTCTATCTAGACCCGTTCCAGTCTGGCTTCCGACCCGGTTATAGCACGGAGGCGGCTTTGGTCGCGTTGGTGGATGACCTCTGGAGGGCCAGGGACAGGGTTGTTCCTCTGCCTTGGTCCTATTAGATCTCTCAGCGGCTTTGATACCATCGACCATGGTATCCTGCTGCGCCGGTTGGAGGGATTGGGAGTGGGGGCACCGTTTATCGGTGGTTCTCCTCTATCTCTCTGACCGGTCGCAGAGCAGTGTTGACAGGGGCAGAGGTCGCCCTCGAGGCGCCTCACTTGTGGGGTGCCTCAGGGGTCGATTCTCTCGCCACTCCTGTTCAACATCTATAAACGCTGGGTGAGGTCATCAGTGGTTTGGGGTGAGTTACCATCTGTCGCTGATGATACTCAGCTGTACTTTTCCACCCGGACCACCCCAACGAAGCGGTTGAAGTGCTGTCCCGGTGCCTGGAAGCTATGCGGGTCTGGATGGGAGAAACAGACTCAAGCTCAATCCCTCCAAGACGGAGTGGCTGTGGATGCCGGCATCCCGGTACAGTCAGCTCCATCCGCAGCTGACTGTTGAAGCAGTTAGTGGCCCCAAAGGAGGTGGTTCGCAACTTGGGCGTCCTCCTGGATGGACGACTGTCTTTTGATGAACATCTGGCGGCCGTCGCCAGGAGGGCCTTTTACCAAGTTCGCTTGGTTCGCCAGTTGCGTCCCTTCCTTGACCGGGATACCTTATGCACGGTCACTCACGCTCTGGTTATGTCTAGGCTGGATTATTGCAATGCTCTCTACATGGGGCTGCCCTTGAGGTGCACCCGGAGGCTGCAGTTAGTCCAGAATGCGGCTGCGCGGTAGTGAGGAGCAGCTCGTGGCTCCCACGTGACACCACTGCTCCGTAGCTTGCACTGGCTTCCTGTGGTCTTTGGTGCGCTTCAAGATTCTGGTAACTATCTTTAAAGCGCTCCATGGCTTAGGACCCGGTACTTACGAGACCGCCTGCTGTTACCTTTGCCTCCCACCGACCCGTCGCTCTCACAGAGGGTCTCCTCAGGGTGCCGTCCGCCAAACAATGTCGGCTGGCGGCCCCAGAGTAGGGCCTTCTCTGTGGGGGCACCGGCGCTCTGGAACGAACTTCCCCCTGGCCTGCGTCAAGTGCCTGATCTTCGGACCTTCCGTCGTGAGCTCAAAACATATTTATTTATTAAAGCGGGACTGGCATAATTATTGATGAATTTTAATTGGGTATTCTTATATTTTTAAATTTTAAATCTAAATTTTAATAATTCAGCCTTTTAAAATTTGCTCTTTTTAACTGTTGTTTTAAATTGTATATATTTTGTTCTTATTCCGGCTGTACACCGCCCTGAGTCCTTCGGGAGAAGGGCGGTATAAAAATCTAATAAACCAACCATAAACCATATGCATTTTCCTATTTACCAACAGTATCACCATCTCCTCCAAGTTTTACTTCAGTATATTTTTCCTCATTCAACCCTCTTGTATACTTGGAGTTAAAAGATAGATGAGGATAGTTTAAGTTGGTCAGCATGACACACTCTTTTAAAATTTCAGCTGAATTTCCCCAAGAAGGAACCCTGAGGATCATCAAAGATTGTCAGCCCTGATCTTGAGCAGTAGTCCTCTGACACTACATCCTAAACATGGCCTGGCAGTACTAGAACTATTGTAAGTGATGCCTTCATTGCCCAGTCTTGCCAGGCAGTCTAAATGGATGTCATGAGATTCAAGAAGTCCAACAGTTTATACTATTTCCTTTCAGTTTCTGATGTAAGTCATCTACCAAGGGAACCAGTGTAGTTTCCTTACCATGACAAACTGAAAGTCTAATTCATATAGAGGTAGAAAATTAGTATCATTCACTTCTGTCTGAAGTTGTAAGACCTCTATCTTCTTGTTCATCTTTCCCGAAACTAGAATATTTGACAATGACCTATAATTATGCAGATCTTTCATGTCAAAGAACTTTCTTATTAGTAAAAGCATTATTACTTCCTCTTGCAAAGAGATACAGATCACTTCCTTTAAGGATTGATCCATTTACTCAGTCAAGGAGAAGTCCAGGATTATTATAGCAAATTTAATCATCTGGAAGCACAAATTACAGATTATGCTATTGCTAGGTTACAGCCCTAAGAGCTGCCCTAAAGGTGGTATGAAGACTGAGATCTAATCAACTCAGTTCATTAAGAACAATGGGAGTAACCCACACTGAACCAATAACTGTTTCACCATACTCAGAAGTCAAAACTGGAGTTCTCCAGAATTATTCAAAATGGTCTTGGGCCATTTCCAAGGACTTGATGAACTGTGACTAAGACTTTCAGCACTGATGTATTAATTTCAGCACTCATAGCATTTCAAGTATTCCCTTGATTCATAAATGCTAAGTGACATTTTGGCCTATATTTATAAGAAATCTCTGGCTGCAGATATCATGAGAGACCATTGTTATTTGCATTTATGAATACTACCCTGTAGTATTTGCATGGAATACTGCCCTGCTATAGTGTTCATCTACTTCATATTGTTTCATATTGTTATCCAAGAATGGTTTGGATTGTCAGTAGCAAATGGGCAATGTAAATAAGACTGTTGAATGGCAGATTTAACTGCAACATGTAAACAAGATACTAGATCAGGGAAAGCAGCTATAATCTCTCTCTCTCTCTCTCTCTCTCTCTCTCTCTCTCTCTCTCCCTCCCTCCCTCCCCGTCCCCTCCCTCTCCCTCTCCCTCTGTGTGTGTGTGTGTGTGACTGTGTATGGCTATACATACATACATACACATATATATATACATACATATATATATATATATATATTCATAGGTTTTCACAGGTATAGGTATGTAGGTCTTGGCATTTTTGGGTCTTTTCCCGTGAAAGCTGAGAGTATCTTGGCGACGCGACGAATCATCTTCAGGCTGGTGTCTTCAGCTTGAGAAGCATGAAGTCAGACACCAGCCTGAAGATGATGAGTGAGACCTCATTGAAACATCGCCAAGATACTCTCAACCTTACACGGGAAAAGACCCGAATATGCCAAGACCTACCTACCTATCTACATACATACATATATACATATGTATTTCCTGTTCCAATGTTCAATGTATACTAGTCACTGTAGTCATAAATGATTTTATAATGGTGACATATGTTCTCAATATTTTTTTTGAGAATATGGGTTTATTAAATTAATGGCTGACTCTGTGAACAGTTTTGTAACTTTTGTATTGCAAAATGAAAAGTTGAGAAAGAAAACCATCTAACCTCATTTTAAGCAAGTTAAAAAAATACGGAAGAGGTGCTTTCAATATTTGAACCTTGAGGTATGTACATACAGTAGTTGGTGGCTGCTCCAGCATTCTTACATTTCAGAGATGTGCCTTTGACTTCTGCATAGAAATGTGATACTGCACTTTTCAAATTGCTTTGGAGCTCCCCCTTATGATTTAGAAAAGGTACTTAATTTTGTTCCAAAATCATTCTTTTAAAAGTTGCTTACTTGAAAGTTGCAGACAGTTCATTATTAACCTTGTTATGCATATTTTTCTATAGAGACTATTTTTGTCTGTGTTTTAAACCTTTATTTCATAATATTTAAATTTCATAAGTGTTTGGAAGCATAGTTATAAATAATGACATAGCATACTGCCCAACTCTCAACTACTGTGAATATTGAATAGAAGGAATATCATAGCATTTTTTGGCCTGCCTTACCCCAAATTAAACCTTATATTTGTGCATTTGATGAAGTGAGCTGCAGCCAAGAAAGCTTTTGACTTTTAATAAAATGCTTTAGTTGGAAAAGATGCTACTAAACTCCTTCTGATTAATGTCACCAAAGACTAACACAGGTTTCTTCTACAAGATAATCAGATTGTATTGCCAGAAAATCTTCTGTGAATATGAAGACATTCTCTCTTCCATAGAAAACTGTTCTATCTGCAGTCAATAAGCTATTCTTTAAAAGTTTCGAGAATGCAGCTCCCAGTCTTCTGTTGAGTGCTCACATGTAGTATGTCAGGAATATGTTTTCTGAAACAAAGAAATAAAAGGCAATAATGTATGCAAATAATCTGAATGGACAGCGTTCAACAGTGTCTAAATACTTTTTGCACAATATTTTAAATGAAAGAGGCATTTATTTTAGATAATCATGCAATGTAAATGGTTTTGAAAATTTACTTTGTTCAGTGAGAACCTATGTAATTTATTTATACTGATTAAAGCACTTTTCAAAGTTGCCTTTAATGCATTTGGATTGTGGACTCTATTATCCTTGCAAATGACTAACCCTGGAGATAAAATGGAGGATAGGAATATATGTGGACACCACACACGATGTCTGTGACCCTGTCTTGGCTCTGTAGCACCTAAACAACCATTGTTGTTTTATGGACTCTGTTATCCTTGCAAATGATTAACAATGGAGATACAATGTAGGCAATGGAGTATTTGTGGACACCCATGTGTCTTCCAGACTCTCCACACCATGACTTTTAAAAATATATGCATTTCAAATTCTGAAAAATGAGAAGTTACATGCAGCTATCTTATCTATATCATCCATGTCTATATCTTTCTTTGACTCTTACTATGCCCCATAGAATAAAATAAGGGGTAAGTGCAGCTTAGTGCTTTGTTTGAAGATGTTTCTACTTCAGTGGTGGGATTCAACTAATTTAACAACCGGTTCTCTGCCCTAATGATTACTTCCAACAACCAGTTTGACAAACTGCTCAGAAAGTTAACAATCAGTTCTCCCGAAGTGATGCAAACTGGCTGAATCCCACCACTGGTCTACTTACCCAGAATGACTATGAGTAAATATTGACTTAAACTTAAGTTACCTTCAGTGGTATTCCTGGAATGTAGAAAAAAAAATATCAAAATGACAGCCACAATAGAGTAACCAAAGTTCTACCAATTTTCTTATGTATGTCACATGCAACACACACAAAACAGGCATGGCTTTGATTATATCACAAAGACCATCATCTTTTTAAAACATACCTACACCCTCCTGGCCACCTTAATTCAATCCAACACATTACACCAACTCTGAAAAGTCTAATTGTTGTCCTTGGCATGATCATATTTATTTGCCATTGTAGTAGTTGATTCAAATAAAATAGAATTAGTCTTGCAATTATAATATTGATATATGTCCACTTGCCTTTCATTTTTATTTTACATTTTTATTTTAAAAAAATGTGACCAAATGTATTTTTCTTGGAAAATGATTAGAAAGGTAAGAAAGCCCAGCGTATGTGTCTGGGGTGGGATTGGGGAGGAAGCAAAGGAATTATTTCATCCATCAATGAATATACATTCAGTTTTATTTGGAGATATTTTTTTCATCTAACAAGAAACGAACAACTGGATCACAGCACCTTGGAACAACACCAGAAGTAAATATGTCTTTGCATATGCTTGTTTTATACCACAGGTGTCAAACTTGCATCGTCAAGGTGTCATTACGTGATGTATTATGACTTTCCCCCCCTTCACTAAACAGGGCGTGGGTGTGGCTAGTATGTGATGCATCCGGCCCACGGCCCACGAGTTTGACAGTCCTGTTTTAGACAAAAGAAAGGCACTTCCATGAGGTGCCATTCTGTTACCCAATTCCTATGCAATGGTAACTGGAAAGCAGGCAGTTCTCAAACTCTCAAATCACAGAGGAAAAGAGTTTCATTTTGCCTTGTGCTGCACTTTTGAGAAATGGAACTTCCACCTGGTTTTGCAGTCTAGATTTGAGGAGATACTTTGCTTCAAACATCTTAGCAGAGAATAGGGGTGAAATGCTCCCGGGTTGGACCGGATCGCATGATCTGCTAGCGACTTTGGTTAGTGGTTCGGAAAACCGGTAGCAATCGTGGTGCAAGGTTCTGCCCACCTGCCCGGCTGTCATTACTTCTTGGTTTTAACCAGGAAGTAATGTGTTTTGTACCATCTGCACATGTGCAGAAAGGTTTTATAGAGGGTGCGACATATGACGTATGCGTGGGGTCGTACTTCCAAACTGGTACGTAAGATAAGTAGATTTCACCCCTGGCAGAGAAGCCATCTCTTTAAACTTTGCACGACTCTACAACTATTTATAACACCAAAGTAACGAATGAGCTGTTTCCCATTACTGGTCAACAGGTGGTGCTATTGCCTCTTGTAAAGTTTGATAACTATTTAGGATTTGTTCATTTGCAAAAAATCTCAGCAAATATAGTGCATATAATATTTTCTCATTAAAGTTCCTACCATTTTTTAAAAATCAAGGCTTTTCTCTAACAACAACCCATCCACCCCTGTCAGATCAAAGACAGGTTACCTGCTCAACTTCAGCTCTGCACTCAAAAGATGCTGAGGAAAGGGCTAAGCTCAGCATATATGAATAACAGTTGCTGTTCTTGCAGTTACTATTGTTAATATCTCTTGGGATCTCAGCATGCAGCAGCAGAAGTAACTGTTGACTCATTGACCGAAAGCAAACAAATCACAAAAATAAACAAAAACACTTCTGAATTTTCACACTAGGAGGGAGAGCATGGATCCTAAAAACAAGAAATGTTACATTTTTGTCAAATATTGCTATTCTGTACCACCCTACAAAATGTTTGGAAATTAATCACCTAGACAAGTCTGAAATTCTGTACATCACTGAGATAACTCTCTGAAACAAAGGAGATTGGTCAAAAATTGATGTCGCGAGACTCAGGGTGATCTGCTATAACCGATTGGAAGAATTTCAGAAGCCATGTTACGCGTACTTTCCTTAACTGTTGATTCTTTGCAGTCTAATGAAAAGAATTAAATAAAATGAGTCTTAGCAGCCTGCCCATTGACATCATAATGCTCCAAAAGCTGAAGAGAATGGGACCAGGTTTGCTGTTGGGGGAAAGATGCTGGGAAATGAAAGATGTTGAAAAATGATCAAGGTCTATGAAGGAAAAAAATCAGTAACATTCTCCCTCCTAAACTTAACAAGGTTACATTAATTTTCCCTCTTGACTCTACAGCCCTGTTCTCATTCCTGGTCTGTGTGTGAAGTAGCCTAAAGTTATTAGCTATGCTGATATAAAAGTAATCTCCCCTTCCCTCTCCTCCAACCTGATTTCAACGTATGTTAAAACTGTAGCATTGTCAGACCAGAGATGAGTGTTGGGAGTGATGTTCCCCTTATTCAGTATTCACTAGCCATGCTTGGCATAACCATTTATCTCCAGGTATTAGAAATTGGTTTCTTCCGAACTCTCCTTTTTTCTTAGAGTTCATTTTCTTTTCAAACTTCCGACAAGGGAGAAGAACAGAATTCCACTGTTTTGTGTGATGAACTAGGATTCTTCTAGTACTATTGCACTCAGATAATATTCTGAACTATACCTTTTTTTTTTTTAATGCAACAAACCTATTATCCTTGTTACAATATCCATGGTAATGGTCAACAAAATCAAAATTAAAAAAAAATCAAAAGCCAACACAGTTCTAGGCTGCATAAACAGAGGGATAAAGTCAAGATCACGTGATGTGTTAATATTACTTTATAATGCCTTGATAAAGCCACACTTGGAATACTGCGTGCAGTTTTGGTCACCATGATGTAAAAAAGACGTTGAGACTCTAGAAAGAGTGCAGAGAAGAGAAACAAAGATGATTAGGGGACTGGAGGATAAAATATATAAAGAATGTTTGCTGGAACGGGGTATGTCTAGTTTAATGAAAAGAAGGACTAGGGGAAACATGATAGCAGTGTTCCAATATCTCAGGGGTTACCACAAAGAAGAGGGAGTCAAACTATTCTCCAAAGCACCTGAGGGTAGAACAAGAAGCAATGGGTGGAAACAAATCAAAGAGAGAAGCAACTTAGAACTAAGGAAAATTTCTTGACAGTTAGAACAATTAATCAGTGGAACAACTTGCCTCCAAAAGTTGTGAATGCTCCGACCCTGCGAGTTTTTAAGAAGAGATTACATAATCATTTGAAGTGGTGTAAGGT